>NC_064630.1:444533284-444833284 GCF_023864275.1 Schistocerca cancellata
TTTTTTTTGTGGAGTTACTACTGTATCGACAGTGTGACTTCAAACATCTCGGTCTACTCGTTTGCTGAGTCTACCAGTCTTGACATTTGGTATCTCTGTGCACTCTGTCATATAAGTGAGTCAAATTGGTCCTTGGTATGACCAGCTAATGAGTGTGTCATAAACTGAAATCTACTGTGATTTCAGGGCTCTGGTAGAGAGTAAATTGTGATCTGTCTGCCTGATCTCTACGCCATGAGAATTTTGAATTTCTTTCATGGCCACAATCGAATCACTGATGCCACCTCCACATCTTACCTACAGAGCACTCACCTCGCCAGCTGTAAGTTACAGCGCCGTACGAAGCAAATACTGTACCGTTCTGCCGCTCCGGCTTTGTCAGGGCCTACATATTGCCACTTGCTCTCAGTTGCACCTATGTCGAGAAACTACAGCAGATTCGACCAATCGAAGTCTGCTCAGCGTCAGATCAATTCATATTGCGTTATCCACATTTTTAAAGCCAAAGTACTTCACTAGTTACATTGTCTCTGCCACCAAGGATCCTTGTCCAGTGGAGTTTTGAATCCCATGTTAGTTGTCAGGATATGAATTGAGAGAGAACTCATATCGCGTTATCCACATTTTTAAGGCCAGGGTACTTGACTAACTCCACTAGTTATACTGTCTCTGCCACCAAGGATCCTTGTCCAGTGGAGCCTTGAATCACCTATTAGTTATTTACGGTATTCAATCAATAACTTGTGTAGCATAATTTATGTCTGTTTTAAAGAAAAAAATAAATGTTGTTATAACACTAACCATTGCCTACAGTCTCAATTATTTAGACAGTCCCACTAGGGTTCCCTTTCAACACAAGTAGGTTTCTCTTATCCAGGAATGCCCTTTTTGCCAGTGTTAGTCTGTTTTTGATGAAATCCTTGCTTCGTTCGTCGTTGTTTATTTTACTGCCTAGGAAGTAGAGTTTCTTAACTTCATCTACTTTGTGACCATCAATCCTGTTGTTAAGGTTCTCGCTGTTCTCATTTCTCGCTACCTCTCATTAGTTTCGTCGCTCTTCGATTCTCTCTCAATTCGTATTCTATACTCATTAGACTGTGAATTCCATTCAAGAGATAATGTAATTGTTCTTCTTTTTGACTCTGGATAGCAATGTCATCACAAAATCGTATCATTGATATCCTTTCACCTTGAATATTAATTCCAAACATGAACCTTTCAGTTATTTCAATCATTGCTTATTCGATGTACAGATTATCAGAATGGGTGAATGACAACATCCCTTTCTTACACCCGGTTTAGTCAGAGCACTTCATTCTTGGTTGTCTGCTCTCATTATCCCCTCTTGGCTCTTAAACATATTGTATGTTAACCGTCTCTCCGTATAACTTACCGCTATTTTTCTCAGAATTTCGAACATCTGTCACCATTTTGCACTACCGAACCCTTTTTTGAGGTCAAAAAATGCTATGAATGTGTCTTGAATTTTCTTTAGCCTTGCTTACATTATCATCAGCAGCTTCAGAATTGCCCCTTTTGTGATTTTACCTTTCCTAAAGCCAAATTGATCTTCATCTAACACATCCTCAATTTTCTTTTCCATTCTTCTATATAACATTCTTGTCAGCAACTTGGATGCATGAGCTGTTAAGCAGATTTTGTGATAATTCTCGCACTTGTCAGCTCTTGCAGTCTTCGGGATTCTGTGGATGATATTTTCCCGGATGTGAGATGGTATGTTGCAAGACTCTTACATTCTACACGCCAACGTGAATAGTCGTTTTTTGCCACTTCCCACAATGATTTTAGGAAATCTGATGGAATGTTATCTATCCCTTCTGTCTTAATTGATCTTAAGCCCTACGAAACTCTCTTAATTTCTAATGCTAACACTGGATCACCTGTCTCTTCTAAATCAACTACTGCTTCATCTTCTGTCACATCAGTTAACTCTTCCCCCCCTCTCCATAAACCCCTTCAATGTGCTCCTTCCACCTCTCAGCTCTCTCCTCTGCATTTAACAGTGGAATTACCGTTACCCTCGTTGCTTTTAAGTTCACTGAAGGTAGTTGTTTTGGCTTTCCTATGTAGTGAGTCAATCCATTCGACAGTAATCTCTTGTTCGATTTCTTCAGATTTTTCATGCTGCCTTTTCGTCCTAGCTTCTCTGCACTTCCTATTTATGTCTTTCCTCAGCGACTTGTGTTTCTATATTCCTGAACTTTTTTTGTACTTCCCTCTTTCATCGATTCCTCCTCCTACCCATGGTGTCTTCGCAGTTACCTTCTTTGTACCTATGTTTTTTTTTTTTTCACTGTCTGTGATCGTCCATTTTGGAGATGTCCATTCCTCTTCAACTGTACTGCCTACAGAGCTATTCCTTATTGCTGTACCTATAGCCTTAGAGAACTACAAAAGTATGTCGTCATTCATTAGTACTTCCGTATGCTGGTCTTTGCTTGTTGATACTTCCTGACTCTTAATCTTCAGCCTACTCTTCATCACTACTGCATTGTGATCTGAGCCTATATCTGGTCCTGGGTACGCCTTACAATCCAATCTCTGTCTGGCCATGTTGTAATCTAACTGAAATCTTCCCGCATCACCCGGCCTTTTACAAGTATTCCTCCTCCTCTTGTGGTTCTTATTATTCTTAAATCAATTGCAGACCTCAGTTAGCCGTTCTCTTCTCTCAATCCTTGTCCAAAGCCCGTATTTTACTGTAAACCTTTCTTCTACTCCTTCCCCTACAACTGCATTCCAGTCCCACATCGCTATTAGATTTTGATCTCCCATTACGTACTGTACTACCCTTTCAGTATCCTCATATACTTTCTCAATGTCTTCATTTTCTGCTTGCGACGTCGGCGTGTGTACCTGAACTAACGTTTTCGGCGTTTGTTTGCTGTCGATACTGATAAAAACAACCTTATCACTGAACAGTTCACAGTAACACGCTCTCTACCCTACCTTCCTATTCATAACCAATCCCACTCCAGTTACACCATTTTCTGCTGCTGTTGATATCTCCTTAAACTCATCTGACCGGAAATCCTTGTCTGCTTTCCGTTTCACTTCATTGACTCATACTATATCTAGACTGATTCTTTGCATTTCCCCTTTAAGATTTTATAGCTTCCTTACCACTTTCATACTTCTGACATTCCACGCTCCGACTCGTAGAACATTATCCTTCCGTTTGTTGTTCAATAGTTTTCTCGTGGTCACCTCCCCCTTGCCAGCTCTCCCGGAGATCTGAACGGCGGACTATTCCGGAATCTTTTGCCAATGGAGAGCTCATCATTTCACTTTTTCAATTAAAGGCCACATGTGCTGTGGATATACGTTAGGTGTCTTTAATCTGGTGGTTGCCATTGCCTTCTGCATCCACATGCCGTTGATCACAGCTGATTCTTCTGCCTTTGGCGGCAGTTTCCCACCGCGATGACAAGAGAGTGTCCCTGAACCTCTGTCCGCTCCTCCTCTCTGATTGACATGGTCGTTGGCAGAATGAGGGTGACTTCTTACGCCGGAAGTAAAGGGTGGTGGGTTTCGAACCCAGAACCGAGGACGTTTTGATTACTACCCCTTGACCAGGGAATACTAGCAACAGGGGAATATATGCATACAGGTATAGCAAGATTTTTAATGCTCGGTATAGAGCCATTTGTCTTTAGCAACTAACATCCAAATAATAAAAACGTCAAAGAGCGTTAAGAGCTTCTGGAGAGGGTAATTTTCCTGTTCAGTAACAAATAATAATAGTTAGAGGCAGTAATACATTAAGACTGTTTAATTTTAATTGCCTTTGGTGGACTCGGTCGTGAGCAAAGCAAAGTTGGCCGGTTACCTCAGGGTCAGAAGTTAACGTGGCCACTGCGGGGTAAGAGGATGTAACAGGGGACATGTGTTATTGTTCGTGTTCCACTACTTGCAAATCATGGGAGGGCGTGCCTTGTACCGATGAGCTCCTCTCGTAGAAAGTTCAGACGGAAGTAACGTGGATTCATGAATGCGGGTTATAGAATCGGTCGTCTTTAAATACGGTACATATTTGTAGCATGAAATATGAACTGTAATTCAGGCTATTTTAATATAACGCAATGCGTAGAAGAAAAACATTTAAAATTTTGGTAAACATTATGAACGTGTGTCATATTGCGTTAAATATCAGTGCAGTTACTATTATTAATCTATTAATCAATTAATCATCCGACCATACAGACAACACAAAAAACACAGTACTTTACCAGGGAATTACAACGTCACAACTCTGGAATCGCTGTGGGTGGCCGCAATCCGAAACGAAGAACAGTCAGCACGAAGTGTTCAAAATGGCGCCGACTTTTAACTATCACGCTGTTGCTACATCTAGTCTGTTGAGGTCTCATAACATACAAATTCAAGTAGGTTATCGATTAATAACGAGATCAGTACATATGCGGCACCAACTGCCGCCTCACAATGTCAGTATTGTCTCATGAGAAAGAAGGTTTGACGATCACTGTCTTAAAGTCTTCTATACTCTTATTTTTCGGTTTTCCCACAGTCCGTGATTCAACTCTATAGAATGCTGTTCTCTAGGCGTACATTCTCTGAAACATCATTCTAAAATTAAGGTACACGTTTCCTTCTAGGAGGCTGCTTTTGGGGAGAGATGGAGCCTTTATGTGTACTGTCTGCTTCTGACATCCACCTAGCTAAGTCCGGCGTGTGCTATGTCGTTTCCATGTAGCGGAAGTGCTTCAGCTGTTCTGCGTTTATCGCTCATCTCAGTTTTCCTAGTCATCATCACTTTCCTAGTTATATTCTCGTACATATTCTGTACTCATTATACCGTTCACGCCATTCAAATCTCTCATACATATTCTTCCTCACTTTCCCTGAGGACTGAAATTGCATTAGCGAAAATTATCATTGATATCTTAGAAAGACGGAATGACTAGCATATACTGCGTGAGTACCTCTCCCTACAGTAGAAAAAACCTTAATCACTACGTCGGTCTACGATTAGTTACTTTCCTCGTAAACTATACGTGATACATTATTGGTAGAGGAGATATGATTTGCCAGCAAGGGAACCATTGAGATTCTTGCAGTCTTCTATTTTAGTGCAAATAAACTGATATGTGCTTATTCATAATAAAGGCAGTACTTCATATTATGCCCCCGTGCAACTGTTAACTCTCTAATAACCTGAGTTAAATATTCCCACATGCCTTAAAGTTTCACACGCCTGTCGACCGCTTCTTCTGACGAAGATGTTCAACATGTAGTGCTACAACGATGAAAATTAGTATTGCAACGATGCCGGGCCTTATTTTCATGATTTGGGAAAGTATTCATGATATTAGAAATGTGATTACAATTTTGTCATTTTCATTTTTGTGCTCAGTGTATAAAAGACTTTCTAGTGCACGGAATAAATTAGCATTGTTTGTACTACGAAACTATATATGATTGTTAGAGGTTAAGCATGTAATAATTCGATGTAAGACATTTTGTTGAATCTGAATTTTGTTCTCGTACTGGTCGGTAGAGAAGGAAAAGTTCCTTAATCGATGTGAAGGACTAAAGGCTGTAAAAAGGAGAGAGAGAGAAGGTAAATACAAGTTATTCAAAACAAATATCTCTAAAGTGTAACGTCTTGTGATTTCCTATAACTAAAAATTGCAAGGTGTAATCTAAGCCTGTCCTGAATAACAGCGAAGAACATTTATGTTATCATATATTTTCTTCGTTTGATCACGGTTGTGATTCGCATGTTTCTTTTTGTTACGCGACGTGTTATGAATATTTTCATTATACGCGCAAAAGTGCACACAGCTTTAATCGAGCCTGTGTCTTTCGCAAACGATAACTTTTAATCAGTTCAATTACGCGAATACCGTCTAAATCGCAAATGTGTTTCCTGGACCAAATAATTCTTATAAAATGCGTATTCTCCAAAGCGAGCAGCATTGCACTATCGCTGACTCGCAACAATCGAAATAGTAAAAACAGTGCTTAAAGGAAATTTCCACCTTTTAATAATTATTATTATTCCATTAAATAAATAAATAGCAATTCAGTGGCTACCCAATCAATAAACAGAGATGGCAATTTACACAGACTCATTTCTTACAGACAATTTGCAATATCAAAAAATGTTCAACAAATGTTCAAGTGTGTGTGAAATCTTATGGGACTTAGCTGCTAAGGTCATCAGTCCCTAAGCTTACATACTACTTAACCTAAATTATCCTAAGGACAAACACACATACCCATGCCCGATGGAGAACTCGAACCTCCGCCGGGACCAGCCGCACAGTCCATGACTGCAGCGCCTGAGACCGCTCGGCTAATCCAGCGCGGAGCGACATCCTTCAGCAGGATCACATTTCGATGGTTCGCTGATTCCCTTTCTGCTGAGTTTCCCCTATCCCGGATTTATTCCAGTACGTTGCTGTACTGCAGGTTTTCCGTTTCAGAAACTAAAAAAGAAAATAAAAGCTCAAGCATCTTTACCACTTGTAAATTTTTCTTCTCTACTCGTAGGAAGACAAACTTATGAATATTTTCATCTTTTGGCTGAGATATAATGCAGAGGAAATGAGCAACATACGTGCACTCTGACGTTAAAGGTAATGATGAACGAAGTTTATAAATTGATTTGCTAGCTTTCAATCATAGAACTGTGATAACACCATTTAGGCGAAACAGGATGTAGACTAAGCACTGCCGTTGCTCTGTGCAGATGCACAGATATTGCTTTGCATATGCATGACTTTCAGTTTGTTCGAACAACGAAAAGCCAACGTAATCTCACTGTGGAACGTCATGTCACAGCATTGCATTGACGAACGACTCGTAACGGCGATACTTGGAAGCCGATATGCACATTAAATAAAATACATCGTCTGACTACTCAAAACAGTTCTCTATTAATATCTGTAATTACGTCCCGATGAAATGTTACTTGCACACAACATGTATGCTGTACTACTCCACCCACTAAAGGAGACAGAAGGGAGATAACATTTCTATCCGCTAAAGGAGAAAGAAGGACGAAACATCTCTATATTATTGAGTGGAAACACTGAAACTGGCTACGTGATACACATTGTAAATTTCAAGAATGTTGATACACAAATTAATTAGATGTCTTGAGAGGAATAGCCTAGAACAATATTTTGATATAAAATTTGTTTATAGTTGTAAGTGGGAGCGATGTACGAAGGAAACATTCGACAGTAACCATCAAAATGTGACACCATTCGCTATTGTTAGATCTAACGTTGTCATTGGTGCAGCGGATAGTGTACAAGGCAAATAAAAGTAAGAATAAACAATCAAAAAGAAATCAAAATATGTCCGTTTTCAGACTCAGGAGGAGCTTCCAGGTTTTTGTTAATACATACGTCATAGTATTGCACTTTTAGCTGTAGTTATAAATTCACAGAGCCCCAATAAGAAATTACTTTAGGTATTCCCTACGTACGGAAGACTTCCTTGATGGTATATAGATCTGTAAGATCTACATAATTTTCCAGGAAAAAATAGGACGTCCATTTTATCTGAGTTATCAGAAGTGCAAGAAGAGAAAGGAACCATAAATTTAAGTCGCTGATTATTAACGTTTCCTCCAATGAGCGTGAAACTATAAATGCCTGTCATCTGACGTATTGGTAGAACGTGAATCAGAATCTGTCAGCTTATGGCGTGCCCCTTAGTTAACCTGACTTTACTCACTACATAACTGAAAAAGAACGCACGTGGGACTCATGAAAGACTTGTCCACGCCTTCTCTTATCTAACTGATGTGACGAAATTCAAGCAGCTCAAAATGTAGAAAATTGTAAACTAATGTAGATGTCTAGGAAAGACAAATGGTTCAAATGGCTCTGAGCACTATGGGACTCAACATCTGAGGTCATAAGTCCCCTGGAACTTAGAACTACTTAAACCTAACTAACCTAAGGACATCACACACACCCATGCCCGAGGCAGGATTCGAACCTGCGACCGTAGCAGTCCCGCGGTTCCGGACTGCAGCGCCAGAACCGCTAGACCACCGCGGCCGGCTAGGAAAGACAATCCATTAATGTTAGAATACAGCGTTAGTAACGTGCCACTTGACACAGTCAAGCCGATTAAATATTTAGGCATTACGTACCGAGGCGATATGAAATCGAAAGAGCTTGTAAGGATTGTTATGGGGAAGCCGAATTGTCGACTTCGCTTTATGGGGGCAGTTTTAGGAAAGTGTGGTTCATCTGTAAAGGAGATCACACATAGAGCACTAGTGCGACCCATTCCTGAGGACTACTCGAGTGTTTGGGATCCCCACCAAGTCGGTTAAAACAACTCAGTGGCGGGCTGCTACATTTGTTAACCGTCGGCTCAATCAAGAGGCAAGTATCACGGCGGTGGTTCGGGAACTCAAATGGAAATCTCTTTAGAGAAGGCGATGTTCTTTATGAGGAAGTTTACTAAGAAAATTCAGAGAACCGGCAATTGTAGCTCACTGCAGAAAGAGCGTACTACTCTCAATGCACTTTGCGAGTGAGGATCATGAAAGTAAGAGAAATTAGGGACTCGCTGTATTTGCAGGTGGAACAGGAAGCGAAATGACTACTAACGGTGCGGGGTACTGTCGGCAACGAACCGTATGATGGCTTCCAGCGAATTTATGTATATGTTGAAGTAGATTTCCCCAAGTTGTTTCTCCGTTGCCTTTGAGCACGAACTGAGTTGAGATTGTGCACCAACAAGGAGTTGAGAAACAATCCCCCTGTTTTCTGCCTCTGTAGCTGATGCGTGACAATGTCTCGAAGACGAACATGGAACACCTGCACTGCCCATAGATAAGGAGGACTGAACTGAATCCCTTACTGTCAATGGTAAACACTTGATGATAATTTTAAAGACAGTCAAGATTTAAGTACTGTCGTTTAATATACAATTCTCTTGCCCAAAGCAATCTCACAAGGCGTCGCCGAATAAGTCTGTAAAAGGTTTTTGAGGAGTTAGGACCCTAGACATAAATAGATCTCGAGAAACCACTTCTTTGAAACTGAGTGTAGGTATTATTCTCCCAGCAACTCTGTTTCTGTTAAGCACTGCATTTTCAGTTAACATTCACTTCTGGCAGTATCTGACTGAACAGCGTAACGCACGTCGCGGTGGACTGAATGGGTATGATTTTTATGCGGTTTCAGACGCTCGTTTGGGCAAATGTTGAGCTATTTCCGAAACTCCACCTCAGGGAATACGGTATGGATGCATGTAAAATACGATAACACACCGAATAAAGTTCACACTATTCGCAGACAGATGGTGCACACGACTATCCTCCCTTAAGCCGTCGGCCCACGGACAAGACTTTCGAACGCCGACGTTAAGCGCGCCAAATTCAAATTGTTGCTGAACGCTCAGAAACGATGCTGTTTGTGCATACGGTACGCATGCCTCAATATGTTACACGCAATCGCAGTACGTTCCGGCGGCAATTGTCGGGCGCATCTGGCTCGCAAATCACACTGTTTACGAAAGCGAGGGGCCTAAGGTTCCTACGTTAGCTCTATTAAAACAAACATTCCCTCTCTTGTCTGTAAGATGGTCACGTTACTCTGTCTGTTGTTTACGTAAATACAAAAGTTCAATACCCATGAGTATGTTACAAGGCAAAAAGGAATGTACCATGTCCGGCTAGTAAAGGCATGGGCTTATAAAAGTTTCATTATAAATAGTGCAATAGAAATTTCCAATAGTTCTCCACATGACATAAAAATTATTTCATCATTCACACTTTTTCGCGAAATCCTATGGGCATCCTTATTTAATCATTGTTCTCATTCAGTAGCAGAATCTTTCGTAAAATATGAAACTTATAACAAGAAAGTGCAGAAATGTCTTACTGCAAACAATGGAAGCTGTCTTGTTGGTAATGCAAGGGAACAAACTCACTCCTCAGAAAGAGCGCATATATCACTAATTATTATACACCATGCTTTTATCAAACTAACAAGAAGATATTAGAAACTATTAGAAAACTCGAAGCTTAAGGAAAAAAAAGTTTGCATCCAGTACGACGCGATCCAGCAACAAAGCATGTCACAACTCACAATTCTAATATTCTGCTCCTTACTCTTAACCTACAGGAAAAGATAGGACTTCAGTTTTATCTGAGTTATCAGAAGTGCAAGAAGAGAAAGGAACCATAAATTTAAATCACTGATTATTAATGTTTCCTCCAATGAGAGTCAAACTACACGTACCTGTCATCTGACCTATTGGTGAAACGTGAGTGATTTACAGCCATACTTTGCATTTTTTTATCTCTTGAAGAGTTTAGTCTAAGATATGTAATTAACTGACATTAAATTATAACAAACTGTGCAAGGCGTTTTTGATTCACCGGTGCCCTGAAACGGCGTACTTTCGTTATATGGAACTTACAGTATTTCTTTAGCCACCAATACGACTTTTCCCGATTTTATATTACAACAAATCACACAGTTAATGACGGCGTTTCGAGAGATAATGTGCTAGAGATTAGAAATGGCACATATATCATTTTTCTCAGAGAACTGTCGAATTTTTTTCAGATATTCTTCTTTACTAGCAGTGATACTGGTAATACCCTTATCAGACTTCGTTACCAAAGCATCTTTTTCTAGAAGCTTGGTATTTACTGTTTTAATTAGTTTTGCGTCGGAATTAACAGTGTCATGAGAAATGGGTTGGTTTTTGCTGACAATATTAGAAATGTCTTGTGCTACTAAACTCTGACGGGAACTGTCCATTTTTACACTGTCTAGGCCCGATTTTAAATCAACAAGAAAATTTTATAGTACGTTTTGATTAGATAACTGAGGCATGACATTATATTTTAAGCCTTTCTCCAGTAGTGACATCTCAGCTTTTGTAAAATTAATGTCAGGCTCATTTAAAACCCTGTCTTAGAATTTATGATCACCTTTTTAAAACTCGGCGATTTACAAGATTTTACAGGCAGACAGCATTGCAGTTTGTTTAATTTCTTTTCATGACTAATGAGAATACTATGTCTACAGTTGTCTAAACTGAAGGATAGCCTCATTCTTAACGAACAGTTCCAAATACGCAACAAAAACTTTTTTCCAGGGTATAAACCCGATAGTTAAAATTGCCTGAATGGCGATACTCTCCTCAATGTAGTGTCCTAAACATCGTTTTCCCTTCCAGTATTACGTTTTCTCTGCATATTACCTGAACTGTATTTTCTTTTATAAAAAAGATTGTTAGGTTATGTTGTAACTTTGATACAATGGTTCCTGTTTGTTACCAGTAATGTTTATAATTGCCTTTGCAATGCCTCATTTGCTCTTAATTTGTCTGCATTTCGATTACTTCCTGCTTGATGGCGCGAATCTGTTTTTTGTGTCCACCTCGTGGCTGCCTCGACGTGTTAGCCGTTTAGTCTGACGGTGACGGCTGTATTATGCACCTCTTTGTCCTAATCAAACTTGCGGTTGTCATTATAGTCCATGGAGTATTTTATCTGGTTTACAATCATGTCATAAGTTTACATTTTAGTTTTTATTCCTATGACATTTCTGTTTGACGAGAGCACTTTTGCTCAGACGTTTTAAACATTTGTGTGATTACATGTAAGTACATTCTGTTTGTACGTAATTTATGGAAGTGATCCTATTAAATGTATATAATTTCTGTCCATGTCATTTTGTTTTTGGGTATTCCATGTAACTTTTTATTCTAATAAAGATTGCCCTAGTTCAATAGACACTGTGGTCAGTTGGAAAAAAAGAAGAAGAAGGAAAAAAAACTGTGCACTTTAAGTGGCTCTATATGCGTACTGTATTTAAGCAGTTTACGGTTGCTGGATCACAGCCAATCAAATATTTAAAATGTAACTGTAGCTATTGCTCTGCACGTTGGGAAAGGCTCGTCAACGTGCTGTTTCCGCGCTACGGCATCAGAAACTCTGCAGGCTTAATACTCAACGTTCAAATGCATTGCTGGTGTGCTGACGGCTTTACGTTACATTGACGACTGTGACGTCAAGAAAGATAACCAAAGTTAAACAGTGAATTAACACTAGCTGAATCCAGCAAAGGCGGGCAGTGCACTAGAGTGGATAAACCCTAAGGAATAGCAAAAAACCATTCAATTATGCAATTATGGCAACCTAAGCTGAGTGGGTAAGTGCTTGACCACAAACCCAAAGTGCCAGTGTTTTATTTTTTCTGCCATTTATTCTTCTCCGACAATTACTTGTTAATTTATGCGGTCTTTAGTGGTTCCATCCGTTGGGATCTATGTGAAACTGTCTCACAATAACTATCTGAGTTATCGGCTCATTTGTTGGAAAAAGGGAAGGGCATACTGCCTCCGCTGATAATTTGCCTAATGAAATGAGTACAGATGTTATTAAAAAGCCCTCATTCAGTTTCCTTCTCATTAGCCATACTTATTCGTACCGAACGAGAGCAAAGCTTAATTCGACCCATATCGAAGTCGAATCGAAAAACATCAAAAGACAACTGGACGATTGCAGCATCGATCTCAGGTACGCCACAGCATCCAGCGCAGGCGAATGTGGGTCAGCCACGTGCATAATCTTGCAGTTGAATTTACAAGAATGTTTGCGTAGCGTTCTGCTATGCAGTGGTGTACCGTATCGGTGGGTTTGGCAGCTACATGATGTAGCATAATACAATTTTGCACTTCCACCTGCATAACAGCAACTAAGGACAAAGTTCCTACCACAACACTCCCAGCCCAGGCAAGCACACTGCACAAAAAATTAAAGAATCGCTGTTTCGAAACCCCACGACTGACTCACTGCAACCTAGAAATTCGAAATTTCGTTCAAAGCTGTCTACATCCAATTTCTGTATATTTACAGAAAATGGTTCAAATGGCTCTGAGCACTATGGAACTCAACTGCTGAGGTCATCAGGCCCCTAGAACTTAGAACTACTTAAACGTAACTACCCTGAGGACATCACACACATCCATACCCGAGGCAGGATTCGAACCTGCGATCGTAGCGGTCGCGCGGTTCCAGACCGCTCGGCCACTCTGGCCGGAGTATATTTACAGATTTCTAAAAAACAGCGAGACTATAAAAGTTAATAACCCAATCAATTTTAAAGAAATACCAATACCTTCAGGATAATTATATAATAATCCAGCATTCATTATTACAATAATAATAATAATAATAACTTATTTATTTCTACGACGTAACCCTTGGCTCGAAGACGATTCAAACAGCGAAATATCGACACATGTGAAGAAAAAGGGCCAGAATACACAAGTTTATTTGACGTGTAAGGTGGGTTACTGATATCACACTGACACCAAATTTCAACACAATTCGGTCGAACGGCGCCGCGGGCGTATCACACGACGAGAAGGTCGACAGCGAAATGTATGGGAATTAATGCCTCAAGGAAAGGGATGGTTTCATTGACACCATTTACGCCACCCTCTGAGGCCTTCTCGTGTCGATTTTAAGTGGCCTTGCGGTTGAAATGTTTTGTTTTTCTCGGCCTCCCAAAATAAAACCACATGATATCAACCGTTCGTCTTGTAGCTGGATTCCGCTGATGTCATGGATTTGTCCGGCGCGGTATTTGCACCAGTCATCCTTCGGTTGTGCAGCCAAGAAGCTGCAGCTTCATCGAAAACATCAGCTATTCGACGGCTCTGGTCTGTGAACCGTCAGCTACCCCTGATGGTACCAGGTTTTGAAGTGGTACCTCTCACTGAGTGCCACTGCCTGACTCTCCAGCTACCTGTCGAGAGTCCTGGGTACAAATCGGGGTGTCTGCAAGTCCCTGCCAATAGCATTGGGCTCTGAACAGGTTACGTCGGTCCAGAGGTCAGCTCGCTGTACTGTGGAGCAGATACCCATGTCGACAAGGCAACGTGCCAGTTGCTGTTACGCTGTCTAGGCTTTCCGCTGTGTCGGCCAACTCACACGACGCCTCTAGCCATGGATAGCATCTGCGCTACAGTCATCGACCTGTTGTGTGAGAAACGTCTAACAATAAAGAATATTGTAATGAGCCAGTATTCTGTACTCAGTGCTCGCCACGATGCTGGTTGACCCCATACCTACAAGCCTCCACCGTACTCCATTCTGGCAACAGCATTGACGTCAGAGTGGCAGTCAATACAAACGAAACAACATAACATACCGCACTTTTATGGATGCCATAGACTCACATCATCCATAAAAATTTATTCCAAGAAGGAGAAGAAAGAGGGAGTTACTAATATTAGATGAATACGCCGCAAGGGGTAGCCGAGCGGTCTAAGGGCGTCTTGTCACGGTTCGTGCGGCTCCTCCCGTCGGAGGTTCGAGTCCTCCCTCTGGCATGGGTATGTGTGTTGTCTTTAGCAAAATTTAGTTTTAGTTAGATTAAGTAGTGTGTAAGCTTAGGGACCGATGATCTCTGCAGTTTGGTCCCACAAGATCTTGCCTGAATTTCCAAATTTCCTAGAAGAGTATGTGATAGGAATATCCTGAGGGGGGATATGGAAGAGTCTCTACTTCCTCAAAGAAGATACATTGTGCTCATAAAAACTGTTCTATTCGTAATATACCTATTTGGATGTCAAATATCTTATAATTATGAGGGACATTAAAAATGTTTCTGACGCTTTAGTGCAATTATTTCGTTCAATGGCCAGTTTCAGCAACTCTCATCATTAGCGTCTGAAGCAGCCGATATATTGTACCACAGGTTCCGGTAGGCCACACCACAGCAAGGGGTCACTGTTTTCACTGGATCATTTTTTTCAAAAGCTTTGGTGCTAGTTGTCTTGCCATTAATCCTTGTGCCCATCTCATAATATACAGAGCTGCGGTCAGGCAAAAAAGAACATGACTTCACTGGCAGTCATGCTTAGGCCAGTGATGGCGTTATCTTACTTGCCTGTAATAAACAGCTGCAAATATCGTGGTTATGTTGCCGAACAACACTTTCCTGAAGCCCTTGTAACCTTGTTCGGGTAAGATGTTCGTCATGACACGCACGAGGTGCCTCATCTCCAAAGGGTAGGTTACTGTATCTTCGTGTTATTCTTCTTCTGCTTCCTGTTCTGAGGCCTTCCTCCTACTCACTTATTTCCGATGCCTTTGCTTTTCACAATGATTCCAACTCCCTTCAGCATCGGCAGGCTGTCCCTTCTGCTAGCTAACGTGTGATATGTTAATTCAGATAGTTATCGCATCCATATCTACGCTCATTTCACGACAGAAGCAGTGTTCGTAGATATGCTCTCTTTATTCACTCTTATTGTTATTCACCTTTTCTCAGGGATTGTGCTATAGCGTGTTTCGTTGTCTTTTTATGGTGTTTCTTACTCATGACAGAGTGTACTCTGGTTTTACGAATACAATTTGACGTTTATCTATTCATTTACCTTTTTGGCACACTCTCATACAAAAAGTCGGATTTGCTTGAGTTACGGTGAGAACAGTGGCATGACTAGGGTAACTGATGCCAACCTGACTGTCGCCCGCCATAAGGCTCAACAAGCTGGAGTGATTGTCTGGGGTGCCATACCTCCTCATAGCAGGACCCATTTAGTCGTCATCCGCGGCTCCCTTACAGAACAGCGGTACGTCGACAACATTCTTCACCCCATTTTGTTGCTCTTCATGGGAAGCCATCCTTGGCTAACATTTCAGAAAGATAATGCATGGCCACGGATGGTGCGAGTTTCTGGTCTTCACGCTTGCGAAAGCTTACTTTGGCCAGTAAGGTCGCCGTATCTGTCCCCAATTGAGACCGTTTGGATCATTATGGGCAGGGCCCTTCATCCATCTGGGGATTTTGACGATATTTCCCGCCAATTGCACAGAATTTTGTTCGATAGCCGTCAGGAGGGCATCCAACAAATCAGTCACCGCCAAGGCGAATAACTACTTGCATAAGGGCCGTGGGTGGACCATCACATTATTGACTTACTCAGTTTGTGACACTCTTTCTGTTGAATAAATCAACCAGTTCTTCTGACATTGTAATAATTTATTTCTCTGTACAAGTACGTCTAGCAATTTCCGTACTGTTCCAATAATTCCTTCATAGTGAGTCTTTCTTTGTCAGAGTATATTTGGGATATGGGATTAAAAGCCATTCAAAGGCAATAACCAATGTAAAATATATTACTTGCGTGGGTTGGCTCTCTTGGTGTAATGAGACTGGCTCCACCTATTAACTGAAAATGACATACAATTTTCTCTGTACCTGAGAACGTAGATATTTTGTAACCGTTCTACAGTATAGTCCAGTGTACGTCTCTGCGCGATTTCCACTTAACTTCTCTCCAATCCACACCTTCTACTTCTTCCTGCTCTTCTTCCTCTGCTTCTACACCAACTACTACTGTCACTACTATTATTGTCACTACTACTACCTCTGCTACTACGATTACTACTACCACTATTTCTACACCATCCTATATAGCCACCCATCATTTCCTTTTTTTTTAGCCCTTCCCTCCTGGAAACTGCCCTCTGGACGCGTTCCTTTCCTGTAATACATTGTTATACCACTACGTGAGAATCAATAACACTCAAGCGATTTGCAAGTAGGAACCAGTTCTATACCTATATTCTGTATCAGTCAGTAATTTTTCTACTTTTTTTTAACTTTCGGCGTAAGAAACCACCCTCGTTCAAACAATAGCCTTGTGAAGAGGTCGGAGGAGCCGACGAAGGTTCAGGGCACTCTCTTTATCTTGGGGTGAGAAACTGTCCCTAAATGGCTGAAGAATCAACAATCATCAGCGGCATGAGAATGCAGAAGGCTATGGAAACCATTGCTTTAAAGACACAAAATAAGTATCCCCAGGACGTGTGGCCTGTAACTGAAATAGTGCAATGTTGATCTCTCCATTGCCAAATGATTCCGGACTAGTCCCCAATTCGTATTTCTGGGAGTGGTGCGCCAAGTGGGAGACAACCGTCAGAAGATGATGGAATAACCAACGAAAGGTAACTTTCGACGAGACAGGACGTCCAATGTCAGAGGCTTGAACGTGATAGGGAAGCTAGAAAGTCTGAAAACGGAACTACTAAGGCTCAGTCTAGATATAGTGCTACCAGTGGAGTGAAACTGAAAGAAGACAAGGATTTCTGGTCAGACGAGTAATATTAACAGTCACAGAAAATGGTACAACGGGAGCAGCATTTCCTTTGAATGAGAAGGTAGGGCAGAGACTGCGTTACTGTGAACAGTTCAGTGACAGGTTTGTTCTCTTCAGAATAGACAGCAAATCAACACTGACAGCTGTAGTTCAGGGACACATGCCAACATCACAAGCAGGATAGAGAAAGTGTACGTGAACAGTGAAATGGCAATTCAGTATGTAAAGAGAGATGAAAATCTAATAGTCATGTGAATGCGGTTGTAGGGGAAGAAGAAAACGAAAAGGTTATGGGAGAATTTTGGCTTGGTAGAAGGAATGAGAGCGCTGGAAGACTGAGTTCTGCAATAAATGTCGCTAGTAATATCGAATACCCTGCTCAACAGTTACAAGAGGAGGAGGTATACTTGGAGAAGGTCGGAGTATACAGAAAGATTCCAGTGGTCGACATTCCACATGGTCAGCCAGAGATTCTGAAATCAGATATTGGATTGGAAGGCGTATCCAGGAGCAGATATAGACTCAAATCACAATTTAGTAATGATGACGACTAGGCTGATGTAATAGACTATTCAGGAAGCGTCAATGCAGAAAGAAGTGGAGAGAGAAGTACTGAGGAATTAAGACATAGGCTTGAAGTTCTCTGATGATATAGATACTGCGACAAGTAATAGTTCAATAGCAGTTCAGTTGAAGAAGAATGGACATCTCTAGAAAGGTCAATCACAGAATTTGGAAAGAAGAAGATAGGTACCAAGAAGTTATGTGCGAAAAGATATCATGCGTAAAAGAAAAAAAAATATATACATCAGTTGTTCGACGGAAGAATGGAGTACAAAAATGTTCAAGAAAATCTAGGAATATCGGAATGGAACAAATTGGAAGTGCTGAGAAGCTAAGGCGAAATGGCTGCATGAGAAATTTGAAGAAATAATAAAAAAAAGACATGCTTGTCGGTAGGACCGTCTCAGCATACGGGGCAACAACCTTAAGAGCGGAACAAGAATCCTAGTGTTAAGTGCAGAGGAGGGAGCGGGTAGGTGAAAAGAGTAGATTGACGTCCTCTATGAGGGGGAGAAATTGTCAACATCCTTCATACAGTCCCGAAGATAGCAAGAGCCAACAAGTGCAACAATTATCGCAGAATCAGCTTAACAGTTCATGTGTCCAAGTTAATGACAAGTGTAAAATACAGAAGACTGAGAAAGAAAACTGGGTATCAGTTAGATGATGATTGGTTTGGCTTTAGGGATGGTAAAAGCGCTAGTAAGGCAGTTTTGACATTGCTGTTGATAATGGATGCAAGGCTGGAGGACAACGGAGACATGCCCGTAGCATTCACCGACTTAGAAAAAGCGCTCGACAGTAAAACTGTTTAAGATGTTAGAAATTCTAAGATAAATACGGGTAAACTACAGGGAAAGACAAATAATATACATTAAATACAAGATCCAAAATGGAACAAAACGAGTGGAAGATCAAGAATGAGTGCTCAGTTTAACAAGGGTGTAAGGCAGGGAAGTAATCTTTTGCCCTACTTGCGAAAAAGTGAGAGAGGATGTGTCACTCTCCCTGTTTTTCATATTCAAGCCTATTCTTTATTGTTGATTTTACACCGAACACATCATTTTTGTGAGACAACTGGAAGCCAACATGAGCAGGTACTGATGTGAGCATGTAGATTGTTAATGCATGTGGGGACCTTATGGTGGCTCTCATTCGAAAAGCATTTAACGGAGTTGAGAACAAGCAGGCAGTTTGGTCATTTAACAGTAAATTTTGCTGTGGACGTTTGGGGCTTGGAAGCCATATGCCGTTATCAGGGCAAAGAATATCTCGAAGCACTTATTGGGAACAGAACGATGGACCCAAGAATTTCTCGGTGTGCAGATAATGCTGTTGGCTGAAGATATGAAAAACGGCCTACCTGGATCTACCCGTTAGGCGCCTCTAGCCATAGCAGGGGCAGGGAAGCAAGAAAAATTAAGGTCACGCGGCCAAGGTATCTCAACAGTGTCGTGAAAGTCCTTAGTGAACAGGGATAGTGACCATAAAAATTCGTTAGTTTCTGTGTTCCCTGTAGACCAGATGCTATCGAGAAAGCTGTCAGCTAATATTATCCGTCTGCCTGACAAGGCTTTTGTGAAGCCTCAGTCTTTCGAAAGTATTTTGGAGTGGAACGCAACATTTATGGCAGCTCTGAAATGGTCTATGGTGGGACACTGGTCGGACATGCTGTAACAGTTGGCCCGTCAAGATAATGATATCTGTGATCAATTTGTTGTTCACTTTAGGGATAAACGGAAACTCAAAACGTGCTGCCCAATGTGGCTGTGGGAAAAAAAAGTAGGGAGCACTATGTCTTCTCCTCTTTGTGCGGGAATTCACGAGTCATGGATTGGCTGCTTCTCCAGAAAAGAGAACAATATTGTTAACTTTGATTAGGAGTAACCGATGGGTAGAGCAGACGAGTTAGAGGGGAGACATAGAGCCTGTTGAGTCTTGTGATCGGCACAAAACCTTTATAGGGGTAGTTGCATGAGTGAGTGCTTTTTGGGGGTTTACTTAGTCTTCTGATTCCGACTCCAGTCTGGAGAGGATTATGGTCTTAGCTCTTGTTATGAGTGGGCTGTTCTTGGAATATTTTTCCTGAGCATGACGTCAACTGGCATTCGTCTTGACTGGGGAGCCTGTCATCTTGGACAACTCGCTGTGCCAAGAAAATCTTATTCATTTCAGGTCTGCTGCCTTCGCGTTTGATCTTCTTGTCTGCACTGTCGTTTAAGTGGGTCAAATTGGTCCATGGCATGACAGGTAAACAGAAGTGTCACAGTTTCGAATCTGCCGGATTTCAGGGTTCCATTACAGAGTAATTGCAGACCGTCTAACAGATCGCCAGCAGCAACTTTGCACATCTCGTGCCCGTGATACGGAATTACAGGCGCTGCACATCGCAACTCTGCAGACGTTTGCTCCATACCCGTCAATTGAGACAGCGTTACACATCGAGATATGGATGTAGTATTGCTCCTCCAGCTTGTTAGGGCAAACAAAATCACAGTCTTGCCACTTGTTCCCAGCTGCACCAGCGTAGTAGCATAGTATAACTTCGGTGTAGAATAAATCCATGAAAGTCAGTTCAGCGTTAGATAATGTCAGATTGCGTTATCCATGGTTTGAGTCAGAGAAAAACAATTCAATCAGGCCATCGCTAGTCTTTGCCAATCAATCACCACGCAGTGAAGTGTTAACTATTTATTGCATCTATTTGTGATACCAACAAAAAAATGGCTCTGAGCACTGTGGGACTCAACATCTTAGATCATAAGTCCCCTAGAACTTAGAACTACTGAAACCTAACTAACCTAAGGACATCACACACACCCATGCCCGAGGCAGGATTCGAACCTGCGACCGTAGCAGTCCCGCGGTTCCGGATTGCAGCGCCAGAACCGCACGGCCACCGCGGACGGCTGTGATACCAACAGATCATGGTTTATTTGTCACCTCGCTTCACTTGTGTTGTTCGTTCTATTTTATGATCAATAAATTTTGTCATAATTTTTTTTTATAAAAGATCAACCCTATGTTGATATATTAATAACCCATCAATAATTGACTACATTAATGACCATTTACTTAAATTATTTCAGCATTCAATTTCATTTAGATTTCGTTAAAAGTGATGACCTCTAATGCACGCTGACAACAACAACCACTGTCAAACGGAAAAATCAGTTGAACAGACGCGTGGGCCAGGTAGAAAAGTGGAGGGCTTATTAGTAAAAATGATTGCTGTCACGGCATATAATCCTAGTCGTCTGTACCCTTTGAAATCATACCGCAAGACCTTTGTAGTCTTACAGAAGCAATTGCAGAAGTGGAGGAGAGGTTCAAGAATGCGATTATATCAGGGTAAAATGAAATCAATGATAAGATTCATTTATGACATAGCTGTCCTCAGTAAAAGCGAAGAAAAATTACAGGATCTGTTGACTGGAGTGGCCACATTTCGGTGTGTAGAATGTGTGTCGGAGCTGCAGGGCAGCCTGGTGTGGAAGCCAATGCATACGTAGCTGAGTGGCAGCTGGTGGCTACCGACAGCATGAGAGCGGCGCTAAACACAGGAAAACAGGGACGGATGGTCTGTTACCATTGCCCGGGAGGGCTATGTCTGGAATACATGGACATAGCTGTCATTAATGCACTGTGTCCTGAAAAAAAAAAGATTGCGCAAGGAAGCTTTCAAGCATTGTAGTCAGCAGATAACAGTCTTTGATGTTTGTTATGGATTTCGCGGCTCACAACGTTGGATTGGTTTAGTTGAGTGCTTGGTGTGTTTGAAAACTGTGCAGCTGATCCCTCAGTTCCTAGTACAGACTATTGGGGACGTAATATTGATAACACACTGATGTTCCCTACCTCGTTCAGTCACACAGTGCTGATTGTGGGAAGACCTTGGGGCAGTCTTAAATTATCGTATTTTATTCATGATACTTACGAGGACTGACGTCTAGCTGTGGTAAGGAGTCATACGATCTGATGTTATTCAAATTGTCAGATGACACGTGTGTAGTGAAGGAAGGTTTTCTATTGCTGTCAGGTTTTGACGTAACTCAGCATTTTGGTATATCTGATTCACAATGTTGTATTTATTCTGAGTAAAAATTATGATTCTGATATTGTTTTATAACTCTTGGATTAGGTTTTTAGTGTTGTTGATTATTCTCTGATTGTAAGACTTATCACATACATTTAGCTCTACTGCTAGTAAATTAAATGAAGTGATCTTGTGGCATTCGTCCAGGGGATTATGGCCGACGGGTTGCAAGTCTTATGTCACGTGACGCCACGTTGGGTGACTTGTGCGTTGGTGAGGATGATATGCTGATGAGGTCAACAAATCACACAGTCCACGAGCAGAGAAAGCCTCCACCCTGGCGGGGAATCTATCCCAGGCCCACTGCATTTGAGGTAAACAAGTTACCACTCAGCTAAGGAGGAGGACTCCAGAGTCAGTGATCTGTTGATAAAGCTGTATCTCTCAGAATATTTTTGTATTAATGTTTTGGGAGTTACTGTTATTGATTTTTAACCAGTAAGATTTTGCTTAAATTCTTGTGCTCTTTTAGTGTAATAGCTTTAAGATTATTTTGCTTGACTGTGTTCTATAGCTGTGTCACCAATAGACGGTCACTACTGATTTACCATCGTTTGGCCTTCACAATCGGTCTCGTAAACTGACATACGGCTGGGAGAGCGGTGTGCTAACCACATGCTCCTCCATATCGGCATCCAGTGAGGACCACGGTCTGAGGATGATACGGCGGCTGGTCGGTACCGTAGGGCATTCAGGGCCTATTAGGGTGGAGTAGGAAAGAATTTTGTAATGTAATTGAAAGCACAGAGTGTTGCAAAATGAATACAGGGGTTTTTAGGCTTTGCAGCATTTATTACATTCAATTTACAATTATAAATACACTCCTGGAAATGGAAAAAAGAACACATTGACACCGGTGTGTCAGACCC
Source organism: Schistocerca cancellata (assembly GCF_023864275.1). Classification (NCBI taxonomy): domain Eukaryota; kingdom Metazoa; phylum Arthropoda; class Insecta; order Orthoptera; family Acrididae; genus Schistocerca; species Schistocerca cancellata. The sequence continues at coordinate 444,555,965 of NC_064630.1, forward strand.
ACCATACTTGCTCCGGACACTGCGAGAGGGCTGTACAACCAATGATCACACGCACGGCACAGCGGACACACCAGGAACCGCGGTGTTGGTCGTCGAATGGCGCTAGCTGCGCAGCATTTGTGCACCGCCGCCGTCAGTGTCAGCCAGTTTGCCGTGGCATGCGGAGCTCCATCGCAGTCTTTAACACTGGTAGCATGCCGCGACAGCGTTGACGTGAACCGTATGTGCAGTTGACGGACTTTGAGCGAGGGCGTATAGTGGGCATGCGGGAGGCCGGGTGGACGTACCGCCAATTGCTCAACACGTGGGGCGTGAGGTCTCCACAGTACATCGATGTTGTCGCCAGTGGTCGGCGGAAGGTGCACGTGCCCGTCGACCTGGGACCGGACCGCAGCGACGCACGGATGCACGCCAAGACCGTAGGATCGTACGCAGTGCCGTAGGGGACCGCACCGCCACTTCCCAGCAAATTAGGGACACTGTTGCTCCTGGGGTATCGGCGAGGACCATTGGCAACCGTCTCCATGAAGCTGGGCTACGGTCCCGCACACCGTTAGGCCGTCTTCCGCTCACGCCCCAACATCGTGCAGCCCGCCTCCAGTGGTGTCGCGACAGGCGTGAATGGAGGGACGAATGGAGACGTGTCGTCTTCAGCGATGAGAGTCGCTTCTGCCTTGGTGCCAATGATGGTCGTATGCGTGTTTGGCGCCGTGCAGCTGAGTGCCACAATCAGGACTGCATACGACCGAGGCACACAGGGCCAACACCCGGCATCATGGTGTGGGGAGCGATCTCCTACACTGGCCGTACACCACTGGTGATCGTCGAGGGGACACTGAAGAGTGCACGGTACATCCAAACCGTCATCGAACCCATCGTTCTACCATTCCTAGACCGGCAAGGGAACATGCTGTTCCAACAGGACAATGCACGTCCGCATGTATCCCGTGCCACCCAACGTGCTCTAGAAGGTGTAACTCAACTACCCTGGCCAGCAAGATCTCCGGATCTGTCCCCCATTGAGCATGTTTGGGACTGGATGAAGCATCGTCTCACACGGTCTGCACGTCCAGCACGAACGCTGGTCCAACTGAGGCGCCAGGTGGAAATGGCATGGCAAGCCGTTCCACAGGACTACATCCAGCATCTCTGCGATCGTCTCCACGGGAGAATAGCAGCCTGCATTGCTGCGAAAGGTGGATATACACTGTACTAGTGCCGACATTGTGCATGCTCTGTTGCCTGTGTCTATGTGCCTGTGGTTCTGTCAGTGTGATCATGTGATGTATCTGACCCCAGGAATGTGTCAATAAAGTTTCACCTTCCTGGGACAATGAATTCACGGTGTTCTTATTTCAATTTCCAGGAGTGTATTTCACCACATGGACTTCACTGAGTTGATAGGGGAGCTCTTCCCAGACCTTGATTATTTCGTTTGGAGTAATAGTTGCAACAAATACGTCAGTCCTGTTTCTTATGTCTGACAGACTTGCTGGTAGCTGGGGCACTTACACGTGATCCTCTATAATCAGTCAAAGGTAAACATCGCACGGTCTCAAAGAAACTCTCTCATCCAGCCTCTTGCAGTCAACCCTACAGTTGGATACCACATCACTTAAGCAATCGTTACTGACTTATGTCAATGAGACAGTGCCCCATCTTGCTGCAAAATAAGGTCCTGTTTCTTCGCACTGAAGAAAGAGTCATAGTTCTAGCGGATCAAGATAACAAACACCAGTTAAACTGCTTCACCTAGAAAGGCCCATAAACGTTCCACTGGCATACGGCACGAAAAACATCCACTTTAGGCGAACCTCTTTGCAACAGTACCATCTCGTGTGGATTTCTTGCGTCCCAGACGCCAGAATCATGTATGTTCACATTCCAACTTAGATGAAATGTCGATTGATCACTGAAGATTGCTCGATCCAGAAAATTTTATGCGGCGACATTTCGTTTGCAAAGTTGATACGTAAACCGCTTTAGAGTTTATAAAAACTGCAAACGAGAAGAATTTAGTTGTAAGCGTTTCCTTAAAGGTCTCCACATAAACATCACTGGAACTGATACTTCACAACTAGCCTTCAGAGCTGATTTCTTGGGGCTGCGCGTGAAACACTCTCTCGCTCGTACAACACGTTCTCCAGTCATTATTGGTCGTGCTGCATTCTTCCCTTGCAAACACAAACGGTGTCTTCAAGTTGAAGATACCATCTACGAATGTTGTAATCACCTTGATGATTACAATGGAGCTTGACATGGAATACACTCTGTACTGTAACAACAAGAACAGTCTGTAAGACACAAAAAGATATCTGTTGTCTACTCGTCATCTTTGCTACTGGCGCTTTTTAACGGAAGAAACAGGAAGCAGTGCCTGTATATATACAAACAAAACTGTTTGAAATGCTATTTTTATTGTAAGATGAATCTAATAAATGGGACAGGGTCTTAAAACCCCGACATTCATTTTGAAGCGCCCTACAATCTTTTATTTTATTTTTATTTTTTACTTTTACGAAGCCTCGTATTTCTGGCACGATTTGACTACATTTATTCCTAATGAGACGGCGGAACTCTTACGTGTTAGAGGTAAAGTATTACCATTGCAGGGCCTCAGACAGGCATCGGTGTCAGTCCAAAAGGTACAAGAAGGCAGAAGCCCGCTGTCGGACATACTGGATTACTTTTCGCCGGACAGAGTGCTCGCTATTAATTCGCACCCCGCCTAGCTGACAGCGGGCGGACGGGGTTGGGCGCAGCCGAGCAGCAGGAAGTGTGGAGGGCAGAGGGGTGGAAGAGCATGGGGGGTTGGGGGGAGGGGAAGGCGTGCTGCCGGCGCCGATTCCGCCAATACGTCGACAGAGAGTCCGCCGAAGACTGATGCCGCTAATAGGTCTGCGTCACGTGAACGAGTGCCGAGCGGCACGTCAGCCGCCGCTGCAGGGGCAAAATTTGGCAGCGATTTAACGCCGCGGGACGTGTGCTCTGTCCAAGATGGAGCGTAAACTGACAGCGTGCGTCAGGGGGATGGGTGAGGGAGTATGGCCGGGTCGGGGTGCGTTGGGGGTGGGGGGAGGGGTTAGATGGGGGGGAGACGGCGCGAACGCAGCTAACCGGCGATCGAGCGATCCGTAAAATTCCGACACTCCGTCGCTGCTGTTGGGCGCGCCTTCTGCCTCTTACTGTGCCACATTCCTTACGTGTGCCAGATCTTTAAAATTCTGTGCTCCTTACGCGGTAGAACGAGAGTAGTTTAGAACATTCACCTGAAACAGCACAAGGAACTATTGGATTTATTTCATTTATGATCACCCACTATAACGTAGTTGGTGAATGAAAATCTCCTGTTTAAAAACAGTCTTCTAAGAAACTAAGCTAAAATGAAACTTCCTGGCAGATGAAAACTGTGTGCCGGACCGAGACTCGAACTCGGGACCTTTGGATTTCGCGGGCAAGTACTCTACCAACTGAGCTACCCAAACACGACTCACCCACCGTCCTCACAGCTTTACTTCTGTCAGTACCTCGCCTCCTACCTTCGAACTTTACAGAAGCTCTCCTGCGAACCTTGCAGAACTAGCACTCCTGAAAGAAAGTTTGGAAGGTAGGAGACGAGGTACTGGCAGAAGTAAAGCTGTGAGGACGGGGCGTGAGTTGTGCTTGGGTAGCTCAGTTCGTAGACCACTTGCCCGCGAAAGGCAAAGGTCCCGAGTTCGAGTCTCGGTACGGCACACAGTTTTAATCTGCCAGGAAGTTTCATATCAGCGCACACTCCGCTGTAGAGTGAAAATTTCGTTCTAGAAACATAAGCTAGCTGTCTTTGTCTATGTTATTCAGGCCGGCCGAAGTGGCCGTGCGATTAAAGGCGCTGCAGTCTGGAACCGCAAGACCGCTGCGGTCGCAGGTTCGAATCCTGCCTCGGGCATGGATGTTTGTGATGTCCTTAGGTTAGTTAGGTTTAACTAGTTCTAAGTTCTAGGGGACTAATGACCTCAGAAGTTGCGTCCCATAGTGCTCAGAGCCATTTGAACCAATTTTTTATGTTATTCAGGGCACTTTAGACAAAGATGCCCAGGTTGTTACTGTGTCCATTGACTTCTGGATGGCATTCGATGTAGCTCACCGCACTGCCTTTTAATGAACAGAATACGATCTTGTAAGTTATTGGACCTGACTTTTGACTGTATTCATCAATTCCTTGCACATAATTCAATACTTCGTTTATAAGGGTCCATTTTCCTCAGTCAGCCTATAGAAGAAGCGACTTTTACAAACTAATGAAACAATTTACTCATTCTTGGATAATGTTTTCTAATTTTTTTGAGAAATTCAGTCTTCATTGAGCCCCCGATCCCAGGAGATGGAGTTGCTCTATCCAGAATGAGGTGTGCCCATAACGAAAGTCGTGCTCTCTGCAAGTCTTATCTGAAATAATAAAGACAAAAAAAGTTTCCTAACCTATAGGATATTGCGTACGGAGTAACAGCACATTTTTCCGAAATTTGACAAAATAATATAATAGCAAACGTTTGAAACAAAAATGTATTTTTGTCATTCCCTTTCGATCAATTTTTGAAATAAGTAATTAATAAATCAATCTGAAACAAATTAGACCATTACGAATTGTGGACGCGCTCGGGGAGTATTTCATCCAAATTTCGGAAATACATCTTCATTACTGTTCCATCAATCCATTCCGTCAGGTAGAAATGCACTGTATTTGAATTGCAGACTGCAGGACTTTCGACATGGACACACCTTATCTTGGACAGAGAAACTCCAACTCCTGGGACTGGCGGCATAATGATGACCGAATTTCTTTAAAAAATCTGAATCTGTTGCCAAAGAAGCAATAAATAACTTGCGAAAAGATTTATGATGATTCCTGTATTTCTTTCTTTCAGGAAACTCGTAAAATTCCCTTGTATTATAGGCTGACTAAGGAGATTGGACCCTTAACATAGCAACATCGACAGACAGCTGATTTACGTTACCGTTTACAGTCCACATGAATGATATAATGGATAAGTTGGATGCTCCGAGAGGGTATTAGCAACCTGCAGTTGCTTATAGGAATTTGCGAGACAGAGAAACACCTGCAGAGGATCGATGCTTGGTGCAAGTACCCCATTGTCGACAAATCAATGGGAATACTAACAAGCAGTGAAGTACCTAGGACTAACTGACTGGAGCACCATAAAGTGAAATGAGAACGAAAAACAAATAGGAAAGAGGACAAAAGGCTGAGATTCATTGGGACAATCTTAAAGCTGTGTAATTCAGCCAAGAAAGAAGTCGCTTGCCATATACTCTGAAAGTTCGCCGAGCCCCCCTTCTTTTAATGTGTGTGTGAGTGACCTAACTACGAATATTTAAATGATAACGGATAACGGCTTTACATAGGATAGCATGGAAGAGACGCACTGATTTCTTTTTGAGAGAAATCGCCATAAATTTTCTATATATTTAATCAGGCCCAGAGGGAACAACTTTCTGTCCATTGTTGTTGTTGTTGTTGTTGTTGTCCTGAGACTGGTTTGATGCAGCTCTCCATGCTAATCTGTCCTGTGCAAGCTCCTTCATCTCCCAGTACCTACTGCTACCTACATCCTTCTGAATCAGCTTAGTGTATTCATCTCGTGGTCTCCCTCTACGATTCTTACCCTCCACATTGCCCTCCAATGCTAAATTTGTGATCCCTTGATGCCTCAGGACATGTCCTACCAACCGATCCCTTCTTTTAGTCAAGATGTGCCACAAACTTCTCTTCTCCCCAATCCTATTCAGTACTTCCTGATTACTTACGTGATCTACCCACCTAATCTTCAACATTCTTCTGTAGCACCACATTTCGAAAGCTTCTATTCTCTTATTGTCCAAACTATTTATTGTCTATGTTTCACTTCCATACATGGCTACACTCCATACAAATACTTTCAGAAACGACTTCCTGACACTTAAATCTATACTCGATGTTAACAAATTTCTCTTCTTCAGAAACGCTTTCCTTGCCATTGCCAGTCTACATTTTATATCCTCTCTACTTCGACCATCATCAGTTATTTTGCTATCCAAATAGCAAAACTCCTTTACTACTTTAAGTGTCTCATTTCCTAATCTAATTCCCTCAGCATCACCCGACTTAATTCGACTACATTCCATTATCCTCGTTTTGCTTTTGTTGATGTTCATCTTATACCCTCCTTTCAAGACACTGTCCATTCCGTACAACTGCTCTTCCAAGTCCTTTGCTGTCTCTGACAGAATTACAATGTCATCTATCAAGCTCAAAGTTTTTATTTCTTCTCCCTGGATTTTAATACCTACTCCAAATTTTCCTTTTGTTTCCTTTACTGCTTGCTCAATATACAGATTGAATAACATCGGGAAGCGGCTACAACCCTGCCTCACTCCCTTCCCAACCACTGCTTCACTTTCATGCCCCTCGACTCTTATAATTGCCATCTGGTTTCTGGGCCAAAACGTGGCTCTTCATCATCAGTTCCTGATACTCTCAAGGAATGTATGTGGACAAGCATCCTGATATGTGACTGATGGACATTTAAAGAAAGGTCTATAACTAACTTGAATTTATTAGCGTTTGTTATCTGCACATATAATTCGCCTCGCGTTTTTTCATTCCCAACACTGAATGATACGGAGTAAGATTAAACTCGCCCTACGGCGCTATTAAATTTAATTGAATAAATGCGTACATAATTTCATGGGCATCGAATATTGAGATGCAGTCTGATATACGGAACTCTGGGGACAATACGATTATCTTATTTCACAACTACACGTGGACACTGATGTACTCGATCACACGAGAGCAGGCTTTTAGTGGAGTTATGGGAGGAAATGGTCTAAACACTGGAGGAGAATCGCAACACGAAATTACCCAACTAGGACCATGAGAACGGATAAACTGCATGCAAGGAGAAACATTACGAAAAGTGTTACCTAACTAGTGGGCTGCTCCAGATTGGCAACAGGTAGACGAAGACTCCTCTTATTCAACACCACATGGTGATCATTACAGCTTGCACAAAGGAATAGTAGTATGCAGGTATCCCGCTGCTGTAAAATAAGAACAGTACTAACGCGGCTCAACGTCAACTGTATAAGGTCGTCTGAAATTTACCTAAAATATCCCAACAAATGGAATTTCTCATGAATATAAGAGTAAAATCACTTATTCCATTACTCTCGATGGAGTCTAGGTACTAACGACCGCTCTGTGAAGTGAATGTTCACAGGTCCAGCACAGAAGCAAGCATACATCTTTCACTCTCGAAGCTCTAGAGCATTATGTCCCCTCTTCCACTCTGTGCTCTATCGGTCCCGCTTCCAGAAGGAAAGGGGCGGAAATTCGTACCTGTTACCAACCCTGAATCGCATCACCTGTTTCTGCGAAGTCGCAGAGTCCTCTTGCAGTAGTGACGCTACTAAGTTGGTAGCGCAAACCACCAGCTTTCTATCTACGCTTAAGAAGGAGCGACCTTTAAATCAGTCAGACTTGCCAACTACTCAAGATCCACAACAGGAGGTGGAAAGGTAATAAAAGGGGGCTGATTTTCATCATGATTAAATAAATAACACCACATTACCATTCTCCCTTACCCGACTCTATGTGTGTTCAGTAATACATGAAAGGAAACACAATTATGACAGATACTCAACGACACAGATGTCTTTACATTGCATTATTACACGAATTACACAAGATTGTCAGCGATGGAACACTTTGAAACACTTTTGTTAACGAAAGGGAAGTGGTGCTAAGTGCATCCACTGTAGATACAAGGCTACTGTGTTGGGGCGTGGAATCGGCTGACGGATTCCCTGCTGGTTCAAAAATAGCTCTGAGCACTATGGGACTTAACATCTGAGGTCATCAGTCCCCTAAACTCGAACTACTTAAACGTAACTAACCTAAGAACATAACACATATCCATGTCCGAGTCAGGATTCGAACCTGCGACCGTAGCGGTTGCGCGGTTCCAGACTGAAGCGCCTATAACCGGTCTGCCACACCGGCCGGCTCACTGTTAGTCCGAGCAGCGTATGTAACCAGAAACAGCGAATTTCGGCGTGTAAACGACTGCTGCGATTCAGGGCCGGGTGCACTGCGATGAGGCTGATGGCATCCTAGGTAGAGGCTCCAATCTCGACCGCGAAACTCTCTTTCTCCAGTGACCGAACAGGTAAGATTCTAACAAACTAGTCTCTGAGAAAGTTCAGAATGGCTCTCCTGCTTTCTCTTTTGCACGGCTCTGCCAGAGCTTCTACTCCGTTGTTTTAGTGACTAGCCAATCGTGGGTCAACAACAATTTTTCCGCCAAGCATGACTATCAAGCAAAAATTGCAAATCTCCTAGTAGAAAATTTCGTCACCGTAGCTGATAATGACAGTTCTTCTCGCCAATCTCCACGGCCGCCGTAATCATGAGCCGCTGTAAGAGTCAACCTTCCAATCACAGCGTCCGCGACATTTCTGAGCGGGTAGTCTCGGGTGTGGGGAACCAACGAAGTAAGCTAATTACACGGTATGTGTGAGACGTCGTCGTGGCGCACCCGCCGTTGAGACGGACGCCCTCTTCCGCGAGGCCCCAGCAGACAATGCCATAGGCTGTAGCATCTGTCCTACGTCCTCTCTCACAAACCAAGCCGCCTTGCATAACAGCGTTCGCTCTCGTAAAACGGTGTCCAGAAAGTCCGCTAGACGCCCAGTGCTAACTTCAGAAGGTGAGCTGCGGGCGTTGTCTTAGTCGCCTGTCCCCACTCTATTCACCCCTGGGTCGGCGTGGCTATTTTGTAGGCCGGTCGCATGTCTGGAAATCTGTCAAACATCTTCCCTCGCCGACCGCGATCAAAGCTGGCAGCTGATACCTGCAGATGGCTCGCAACCTCTGGGATAAAATGGTGTAATCGTCAGCATTTCTGCGTAGTAAGCAGAGAGTCCTGGCCGTCGTACAAATTTTAATTCATTTTTCAGCTTCCACTATTGTCGTATATAAAGATGGGACTCAAATGTCTCGGGGAAAATTTAATTATAAGATCTATACGATTACCTGTGGTACAGGCCTTGTCCATTACGTCCAACGCTGGGGTGCTATTCCATTGCCCGAGAGCGCTGGCGATAGCGACAACTTAGGGGGAAAATAAACTGAAGGTATGAACCGAAGTTTGTGTTAGGTAGGGCATTCCACTTGAGTAGTTCGTTAAACAGTGTTGACCGTAAAGTTGCTTGCCATGCAAGCTCAGCGTGTTCTGTCGAAAGGGGGAAAGGGGGGGGGGAGGAGGTGGTCTCTGCAATAAGGAAAAAAAAACTCTTAGAAAGGATCAACAGCGAACTCCAACGGACGTTATGTGACGTCCACTGCGACCGAATACACCGAGCAATAACGAACAAAATGCATAAAACTGTAGTGCTGCTATAGTGTAATGGTCAGCATTTCTGCCTACGACGCAAGAAGACCTGGGTTCGAATGCCGGCCGTCGGAAAAGTTTTAATTCATTTGTTCAGCTTCAAGCATTATAATAATGATAGGTGGACTAGCGTGATGGGTGTACTACCATGTGTGGAGGGCCAGAAGCTCTGCCATCTTACACACACACACACACACACACACCCACGCACACGGAATATTAGTAAAGACTGAACAGAGCAGAGATCAAGGTGATGAAAAGCAATGGAGAGGTGACCAGTGGCTGGCTTAACATCAACACTGGAAGCAACAGAGAATAAGGTGAAAGAATTCTCGTATATAATTAGCTAAGATTACACATGATGGCTGAAGCAACGAAGATGTCCAAAGCAAACTGTTACAGGCGGGGCAAGCACTTTCCCACGAACTGTAGTAGCATTAGATATTGATATGGAACCGAGAAGAATGCGTACTTCTCTAGCACATCATTCTACAGAAAGGAAATGTGAACAATCGGAAATTCCGAAAGAAGAAATTATAAGCTTTTAAAATGTGGTGCTATCGAAGAATGTTGAGAGTTAAGTGGACAGATAAAGTAAGGAAAACTTAGGTATTAAAAAAGAATAAGTGAGAATAGAAGTCTGTGTAGAACACTTATCGGAATATCGGTCACGTTAGTGGAGTACCTGTTGCGACATTCTGGAGTGATTAATCTGGCGCTTGACGGGTCATATAAGGAAGAATATAAAACAGATTCATACTAAGATACGAGTATACAAAACAGACTAAACCAAGTGAGGTGGAGCAGTGGTTAACACACTGGATTTGCATTCGGGAGGACAAAGGTTCAAATTCGTGTGCGACCATCCTAATTGAGGAAAAATGCTGTCATCGTTCCTTTTTATCCCACAACTCAAGTTTGAGGTCCATCTCTAATAACCTCGTTGTCAACAGAACGTTAAAACCCGCCCTTTCTTCCTTCCTTCAAATCAGAACACAGAGGGAATATTATTAAAAGGTCGGGCCAAGATTGGAAAAGGTCACAGTCAGTATCAAACCAGTCGAAAGGCTGATGAGTTAAGAAAATAAAAAAAGGAAGCGTTTCAGGCCAGTCATGCTCATCTTCGGGTAGATCTTGTAACGAAATACAGTTCACCATTCTTATAATTATCCTTAGGAAGGACAAAAGTCTTGAGTGTAATTGAGCAAAAACTATTGTGGAAAATCCAAACTCATTAGTGGAGGAAAGCCCTGTTTCGCATCGCAGAGACAGCAGAAACAAAATGTAAGGTACAAATGAAAAACAGTTCTTATAATTTCAGATGAAAAGATTTATTTTACTGAGTAGCCGAACATAATAATAAACGCTAATACGTGACACACCCCAGAAATTATAAAAACACTGAACCATAGAAAAGTTCTCTAATTAAAATAGTCCGCGTTGTCTGAGCGTTTTACCAATGATGAACACTCTGCTACAACTCTAAGGCTGAAAACTACTTGCGTAATACAGGGCATTTAGAAGCGATCAGATTTCATAAAAAATATAACATGATGATGATGATGCAACAATCGCGATTTGAAAGTCATCAGAAACACACAAAAACGAAGTTCCAGTCCGGCATTCAGCTATAATGTGCGAAGAATTTTCACATAAGTAGTAGTTCACTATTCGAAATTGTTGGCACTTATTCCCATAGAGGAACCTGTACATCTAGAATGAATTAGATATCATTCATAAGCTACTTCGATAATAGTTCCACAATAGATTGGAGAGTGGCAACAATGAGATAAGGGGGTCGTAAACTGTAAGTTATAATAAGAAGAAATACTATCGCACTTCAGTAATGTAGCAGAATTACATGCAGAGACAGCATTATATGACAGAGAACCCCCAATTCATTCAGCACCATCATTGTGTCCGATCCAGTATTGATCAGCACTAGTAATCTAATGCTGACACTACGTATACGCTTTCATGAACATCTCGACCTTATGATAACGGTGGTTGCTGAAAGAGTATCGTTTGTAGATTGACTTTTCGTACTGATTTGACGTTTTCAGATGTATTTTTCATGCGAGAGACTCAGTAGGGCTGGAAGTGCGCATGGGCCAAGGATCGCTGTGCCGTAACGAAGTCGGCACCACGTATCGATATCATACAAATTAACTGTTCCGGCTTATCAACAAGCGCCGGCACGAAGATGTAGGACACAACAGCAGAGAAGGCTTTTAGACGACATCAGCCTATAGCCCACTGACTAGGACCACGCCACGACCGGAGCGGCCTCTACAAGTAGAGAACATAAGCGCCGCTCCTGCGCACAGTACTACACCGCTACTAGTAGAGCCATACGAAAACAGTTATTAGTGATCCATATCCGTTGCTTGTATGAACATAGTAGATAGTGAAGGACTCTGACTGTTTGCCTGTCGCTAATCACTTGCGACACGTTCTTGTAATTTAAAGTTAAGTATTGTCTATCTTCTTTATTGTAATAAAAACTGTTAACTAGATTTGCATTTCGAGAAGGCAGCATCGTTTAGGCACTCTATACGAGACGACCGGGCAGGACCCCACACTAGCGACGAGGCCTGACGGCTAGGTAATTTTTTGTTTGCTGGCGCATTTAATGCTCTCTTGTCATTCGTTTGGAGGGGCGCTTATGCGCTTTAACGGTTTCTTGCGGTATTTGCTAATCAGTGTTTTGAGGTGGGCATTGCAAAAAATTTCTTTGCTTTTTTATATATTTTGCTTGCTTGCTTTGCTTGTTGCATTTGTGTCTTCCAAAATGTCCACCCCAGCCATCCCGCCCCTTGCTCAGGCGTCACAGCAGCAAGCGTTAGGTGCCACACAGCTAATGCAGATGTTTCAGTTCCAGATGCAACAGATATCTACTCTACTCAACATGGTGCAGCAGCTACTGGCCAACGCTGCCCGCCGAACTCAACAAGCACCACCTACTGCAGCTGCTATACCACCTTTTGGACAGTTTCGTGAACAAGACGAGGAATGGCTCGAATGGTTGTTCCAGTTCAAGGCTAACCCCCTCTCTCACAAGGTGCAAGGTACTGTGAAAAGACATTATTTCTTATCCATGGTAGGCAGTGCGATGTTTAGCCTCATCACCAAGTTACTTCCTAACGCCACTCTAAGTTAATTATATACAAATTATCGAGTCGCTAACTAACTATTATGATCAACAAGTAAATGTGGTAGCAGCTAGGTAACAAATCTATCATTGCAAAAAACGGTCAGACCAACTTATCGCGAGTGGGTAGGAGATTTGCTGGGTATGACAAGGATATGCAAATTCAAATGTGCTTATGGTGCTTTATATTCAGATGTTACGTTGAGTGATGCGATCATGTACAATGTACCTGATGTCAAACTCAGAGAACAAATTTTGAAACAGTCCAATCGATCATTTCAGCAGGTAGTGCAAATACCAGATCAGTACGATTAAGGAGCCTTTTCAGCTCATAAATATAAGCGGCCAGCCGTTTGTCGGATTGAGTCCCTTAGTTGCGGTCGGCCCATTCGGCGGCGGCAGCAGCTCGCCAGGCCAAGTAAACAACCTTCCACGCCGCGAAAGCAGTTCGCTACACAGGCGGCTACACAGGCGAACAGTATACAGGGTGTTACAAAAAGGTACGGCCAAACTTTCAGGAAACATTCCTCACACACAAATAAAGAAAAGATGTTATATGGACATGTGTCCGGAAACGCTTAATTTCCATGTTAGAGCTCATTTTAGTTTCGTCAGTATGTACTGTACTTCCTCGATTCATCGCCAGTTGGCCCAATTGAAGGAGGGTAATGTTGACTTCGGTGCTTGTGTTGACAGCGACTCATTGCTCTACAGTACTAGCATCAAGCACATCAGTACGTAGCATCAACAGGTTAGTGTTCAACACGAACGTGGTTTTCCAGTCAGTGCAATGTTTACAAATGCGGAGTTGGCAGATGTCAATTTGATGTATGGATTATCACGGGGCAATAGCCGTGGCGCGGTACGTTTGTATCGAGACAGATTTCCAGAACGAAGGTGTCCCGACAGGAAGACGTTCAAAGCAGTTGATCGGTGTCTTAGGGAGCACGGAACATTCCAGCCTATGACTCGCGACTGGGGAAAACCTATGACGACGAGGACACCTGCAATGGACGAGGCAATTCTTCGTGCAGTTGACGATAACCCTAATGTCAGCGTCAGAGAAGTTGTTGCTGTACAAGGTAACGTTGACCACGTCAATGCATGGAGAGTGCTACGGGAGAACCAGTTGTTTCCGTATCATGTACAGCGTGTGCAGGCACTATCAGCAGCTGATTGGCCTCCACGGGTACACTTCTGCGAATGGTTCATCCAACAATGTGTCAATCCTCATTTCAGTGCAAATGTTTTTACGGATGAGGCTTCATTCCAACGTGATCAAATTGTAAATTTTCACAATCAACATGTACGGACTGACGAGAATCCGCACGCAATTGTGCAATCACGTCATCAAGACAGATTTTCTGTGAACGTTTGTGCATGCATTGTTGGTGATGTCTTGATTGGTCCCCATGTTCTTCCACCTACGCTCAATGGAGCACGTTATCATGATTTCATACGGGATACTCTACCTGTGCTGCTAGAACATGTGCCTTTACAAGTACGACACAACATGTGGTTCATGCAGGATGGAGCTCCTGCACATTTCAGTCGAAGTGTTCGTACACTTCTCAACAACAGATTCGGTGACCGATGGATTGATAGAGGCGGACCAATTCCATGGCCTCCACGCTCTCCTGACCTCAACCCTCTTGACTTTCATTTATGGGGGCATTTGAAAGCTCTTGTCTACGCAACCCTTGTACCAAATGTTGAGACTCTTCGAGCTCGTATTGTGGACGGCTGTGATACAATACGCCATTCTCCATGGCTGCATGAACGTATCAGGGATTCCATGCGACGGAGGGTGGACGCATGTATCCTCGTTAACCGAGGACATTTTGAACATTTCCTGTAACAAAGTGTTTGAAGTCACGCTGGTACATTCTGTTGCTGTGTGTTTCCATTCTATGATTAATGTGATTTGAAGAGAAGTAATAAAATGAGCTCTAACATGGAAAGTAAGCGTTTCCGGACACATGTCCTCATAACATATTTTCTTTCTTTGTGTGACGAATGCTTCCTGAAAGTTTGGCCGTACCTTTCTGTAACACGCTGTATATGCTAGACGGCCCTTCCTGACAAGCTCAGTGTTATGCTTGTGGTAAGAAAGGAAATGTACAATCTACACGTTTGCAATGGAACAAACATAAGAATTCTATCCACTTACAAACTCTAGTCACAGGGTCCATGTCATTAATGTAGTATATTCAAAGTTTGCAACAGGCATTCGCAAAACTGGCACAAGACCAGTTTCTTCAATGATACACCAATCGAAGAAACTTTTTGGTTCAAATGGCTCCGAGCACTATGGGACTCAACTGCTGAGGTCATTAGTCCCCTAGAACTTAGAACTAGTTAAACCTAACTAACCTAAGGACATCACACACATCCATGCCCGAGGCAGGATTCGAACCTGCGACCGTAGCGGTCTCGCGGTTCCAGACTGCAGCGTCAGTACCGCGCGGCCACTTCGGCCGGCGAAGAAACTTGTTATTCAATTACATCGTGTGAACGTTCAGATGGACACGCGTGCCTCTGTCACATCGCTAAATCGTCACACACAGGAACTGTTAGGCTCCCCACACCTGTCTAAAACTAGCATGCAAATTACATCCTCTAATGGACAAGACATTCCTGTTCTCGGAACATGTACTTTGTCTGCCATGTATAGCTCACATACGCAAACAGTGACTTTTACAGTGTTACAATCGCGTGATGGTGAGAACATGTTTGATCTTGCTTCTTTTGATGTGTTTGGCTTTAACATTCAGGACAATGTGTTGTCACTATATGCATTCCATTCAAATGGTTCAAATGGCTCTTAGCACTATGGGACTTAAGTTCTGAGGTTATCCGTCCCCTAGAATTTAGAACTACTTAAACCTAACTAATCTAAGGACATCACACACATCCATGCCGGAGGCAGGATTCGAACCTGTGACCGTAGCGGTCGCGCGGCCACTTCGGCCGGCGCATTCCATTCAAAAGACAGTGTAGCTAGCTTGCTAAAGGAATCCCGGAACTCTTTTCTGAAGGTTTAGGCAAAGTTAACAATTTTGTTGCACATATTACGCTGAAAGACAATGCTCTGCCAAAATTTTGTCGGACTACAGCTGTTCTCATTGCACTACAGGAAAAAGTCGCTGCTGAACTTAAGGAACTGCAAGATAACGAAGTTATTGCGTCCATGTCAGCTAGTTAAAGGGCAAGTCCATTGGTTTTGCTCCCCAAGCCTTCCGGTCGCATTTGCCTTTGTGTGGACTTTATGGACTTTAAGTCTAAAGTAAATCCACAAACTGTCATTTATACTTATCCACTGCCACGCTCAGGGGATGTCATGGACATATTAGGCGCTGGATGCTTCTTTTCAAATTGATTTGCCCGACGCTCATCTTCAAATACCGCTAGATGAAGAGTCTCAAAAAGTGTGTGTCGTAAATACTCATTTGGAGTTGTTTAAATATTTGCATTTGGCTTTTATCAGTACTTTCACACCTGCCATTTTGCAGCAGTATTTAGACCAGCTGACTGCACAAGTACCAAACTGTTCAAACTATTTGGACGATACTGTAGTAGCAGTTCTTATACCCGGAGAACACATTGCAAATTTACGTGCTTTGTTTCATGCGTTATCTGAGGCTTCTGCTGCATGTTGTTGTCAAGTCGATGCTCAGGATTCTGAATTTCTTCGGTCTTTTCCACTGAACTGTAGGAAAATTGCACAGGCCACTGAAGCTAACTCAAATTTGAACATTTTGCTAACATAAATTCACAAATCTTGGCCTCGTTCCTTGCATAGCACACAGAAACTTGTAATGCGCCGATAATTTGCCGGACGGCATAGCTTCGCTGTGCTGAAAGGTGTGATTCTTGCTCAAATTCACAATGGAACGTCATGTGTTTTGATCCCTAAGGCTTTGCAAAAAGAGTTGTTGTAGTTACTTCAGAAAGGGCACTGGGGATTGTTCGTATGAAACTTTTAGCGCGTTGACACTGTACTTGGCAGTGTATGTACGCCCAAATCAAACAGGTGACATCACAGTGCCACGCATGTACGGAAGATCAGTCCACTCCACCAAAAAAAATTTTCTGCTTGGGCTAAGTCGGAATCACCATGGCAACGTGTGCAAGTAGATTTTGCATGACCTTTTTGGAACACTCGCTGGTTGATTATGATTGACTCGTATAGCAAGTTTCCTATTGTTGTGCCTATGAACTCGAGAACATCACGTAGCACAATTCAGGTTCTGTCATTTATTTTTGCGCCGACTTAGTACCTGAGGTCATAGTGTCGGACAAAGGACCTAGGTTAACATCAAATGAATCTGAAACATTCTGTGAACACAATGGCATAGAGAATCAAATGGCGAAGTGGAACGTTTTGTCAGAACCTTTAGGTAGCAGCAGGTGGCCAAAGTCCGCTGTGCACACACTACGGATGAAGCATTGTAGCTGTTTCTCACCTCCTATGGTTGCATCCACGAGATGAACCATTGCTGGCGGAATTGATTCATGGTCGCTACCTCCTCCACCCTCCTCATAATCCGATGCCTAAGGAAGGCCGCAAGTATCGCATCGCGCCGCATGAAATTGTCTTTTACAGGGTTTTTAGCGGCAGCAGACGGTGGGCGCGAGGCGAGATCTTTCATCAACTTGGCGCTTACACGTATCTTCTTTCAGGTCGAGATGGCTTGCAGTGCCGACATCAGAATCAAATTCTCCTCTGCCATGTGCACGATCATCTTGCAGTGTCTCTTTCCCCCAGATTCATGAATCCAGAGGACAGCGCGGTCACCGCAACCACCAGATGGTCTCATAACGACACCGCGGGACTACTACATGGAGACGGAGCCTTCGCCTCCTCCGCCTCTTCTCGTCCTATCGATGGAGCTGGACCCGCCCGCACCGCAGCAGTCGCCGCCTTCTTCATCTGGTTCCTGGCATCAGCCAGTGGACGCGTTCCCTTCTGGTCGTTTTCTGGGGGACGTTTCCGCCAGAGCGCAGGCCGGATGGCGGGATACGACCGGAAGCTTGACGTCCCCTGCAGCCACAGTTTCCGGTCCCATGAGTCGCCCACTCTCCTGCCTCCTCCGCCATGGTCGCACTCCCTACACGACGACGGTCCGTCGCTTTGGGGCTGGAGGATGTTCCGGCATATCGACGAGCGCTGGCGCGAAGATGAAGAACACAAGAGAAGAGAAGGCTGTGTGAGACGTCGTGAGCCAATAGCCTGCTCACTAGGGTCGCACTACGACAGGAGCTGCCTCAGACGTAGAGAATATAAGTGCTCCTCCTGCCAGCCTCGGCCTCACAGTACTATACCTGCACCAGGAGAGCCCCATGATAGCAGTTACTAGTCACACATATCCATTGCTTACATGGACACAGAAGAGAGTGAAGGACTCTCACTGTTTGCCTGTCTCCCATCGCTTGCAACACATTCTGGTAATAGAAAGTTAAGTGATGTCTATCTTCGTTATTATAATAAAAGCTATTAATTTGATCTGCTTCAATTGATGTATAGCATTCCGAAAACGCGGGATCCTCTAGGTGCCCTATACGGGACGAGTGGGCAGGATACCAAATGGACTATGTTTCGCTCCTTTTTGCAACGATGAATGGGAGGCGCTGGCGAAGCCACACCCTGTCTCCCAGCGCCGCAGTGACACCGCCAGAGACCGATATACAGACGAGCAGAGGAAGTCTCGGCTCCAGTCTCTGACCTCCGATCAAACATACAGCATCGTCTACTTAGGATACATATATTAATAAGATCTTAGACAATACTGTCCACTTCCTGAACTTTTTACTCCAAGAGATGAGTTTAGTAAATGAGTATATCAAGTGATGATTTAATATTCAAAGATATTTGTAAATAATCGACACATTCCTGAGGCAATGGATTTTATTATTCTTGTAATAAAGTTAACTGATTTTTAATAAGTAGTATTTCGACTCCATCATCTCAGAGAGCATCAAAGAAGCCACAGTTATACTGGCCGGTTGTTGTTTCGTCAGGTAACTGCAGGAAGACCTTTAAACTTTACATAAATTGAATGTTACATCTACAGACACATTCAAACAACTTAACTCATCTTAACGAAGCACAACTGCTTCTGAGTGAGGTAAAAGATGTACCTCGTCCACAAAAAGCAACATCATGACACATCCATAGTATTTAAAGACCTGGAAAAGCGATCGTGAATGTAAATAACATTCGAAATTCTGAGAAAAATAGGAGTAAGCTGTAGGGAAGTGGGAGTGACGTGAATTAGTTATTTTTCAGTTCGTATAAATAATGGTAAGTAATATATCCGCCGTCCGTGGCTAGGAAAATCTCAGAGTGTGAGTTATAGCGTTTTTAATTAAACTAAAGTCTTTCCTCAAAATTTAGAGGTAGGACTGATTCTCCAAGCCTACCAATAACTAAATCAGAGATTCTTACAAAAATAAACTGTCTGTAGTAACCATACAACTTCACCAAACCAAGCCCCCAGGCGTCTCGTGAAGAGCGCCGCGGAGTCCACGTTGCCTTCACCTGAGTCCGAGGACGAGTAGAGGCCCTGCGAGGATGGCTACCGTACGCTGGCGGGTGGACGATGACGCAGCGGCTATGATGACACCAGTGTGCTCGCTCGGTGTGAACTGCCTGTCCAGGTTTTTTTTTCTTAATTGTTATTTTCAAACCTGTTAACAGGCAGGCCAGCAGCAGCATGCTACGCCGCTGTTTGGCCTCAGAGAAACACACAAGATATAAATGAAGACATCGAGAGAAAAAACAGGGTGGACATAGAAACGGAGACAAACACTTTTTAAAATACATGGAGCCGTTCACGGGCGTAGAGTCCAAGATAAAATGTGTTCAGACACTTGGACAGAGACGAATATTGTCACACGTGAACGTAGGTGCACAAAAACGAGTAATACTGAACCACTTAAGCACAAAACGACGACACACACAGAACACGAGGCGTAGATCTCCGGCGCGCGAATGTTCACTAACCGTGTACGAGTCCGGGGACCTGCCAAGAGAGGAGGAGGAAGGGTGGGAGAGGGAGAGGGGAGAGCAGATGCCAAGGGCAGGGGAGATAGTGGGAAGGGAGGAAGGGGGAGGGGAAGCCCGGGGGAAGAGGGCAGAAGGGAGGAGACGGGGGAAAAGGAAAGAGAAGTGAAGGGAAGAGAAGGGAGGGAGGGTGCCGAAAGGAAAGGACACAGGAAGTGGGGGGGGGGGGAGGATCAAAGTTGATAGGAGGGGTAGATCCTGTCCAGGCTCCTGCGCAAGCCTAAATACTGCTTGGCGCATGGATATGGCTGGCTCTATTTGCAGTCACGTGTCGAGCAGATGGAAAGAGGTTCGCGGCTCTAGCGACCTCTTGCGGCGCCATCGACGCCTCCTGGTGGTCTCTGGGAAGCGTCTGCGTTTCCGGGATGACCGGCCAGGCTGACCCCTACTCGGTCCGGGGCCCTCTGTACCGGTCTGCTTCGCGGAAAGCGAGAGTTGCAGGCGCTTAGTCTGGACTCAGTGGTAGTCTTTGAATATACACTATAGAGCCAAATGAAACTGGTACACCTGTCTAATATCGTGTAGAGCCCCCACGAGCACGCAGAAGTTCCGCAGTACGACGTGGTTTGGAGTCGACTAATTCTGAATACTGCTGGGCGGAACTGACACCCCCAGGGCTGCCAAAAATCCGTAACAGTACAAGGTGTCGGAGATCTCTTCTGAACGACACGTTAAAAGGCATCCCAGATATGGTTAATAATGTTCAGGTCTGGGGAGTTTGGTGGCCAGAGGGTTTAGTTTAAAAATAGTTCAAATGGCTCTGAGCACTATGGGACTTAACTTCTGAGGTCATCAGTACACTAGAACTTAGATCTACTTAAACCTAACTAACCTAAGGACACCACACACATTCATGCCCGAGGCAGGATTCGAACCTGCGATCGTAGCGGTCGCGCGGATCCAGACTGTAGCGCCTAGAACTGCTCGGCCACACCGGACGGCGGTTTAGTTTAGATTTAATGTTCCTGGAGCCACTCTGTAACAATTATGGACGTGTTGCGCATTGTCCTGCTGGAACTGCCAAAGTCCGTCGGAATGCACAATGGACATGAATGGATGCAGGTGATCAGATAGGATGCTTACGTACGTGTCACCTGCCAGAGTTGTATTTAGACGTTTTAGGGATCCCATATCACTGCAACTACACACACCCCACACCTTCACAGAGCCTTCAAGAGCTTGAACAGTCTCCTGCTGACATGCAGGGTCCGTGAATGCATGAGGTTGTCTCCATACCAGTATAAGTCCATCCGGTGGCACGAGACTTGTCCGACCGGGAAACATGTTTCCAGTCATCAACAGTCTTAAATCCTGCCTGGTCGTCGATTGTGGGGTGTCCAGGAAACCTGCTTTCTCGGACACCTATACAATATTCAGACAAATCATACTAATGAGTTTTAGCATAAAAAAGTAAATGGCAGAACTTAGCCTTGAATATTACACAGATGTGCCACAAGCAAAGGAGGGACAGGCAAAATAAGAAATCTATTAAAACAATTCTAAGTTGGAGCTACATAGGAGGTTCAAGCGAAGTAATGGAGTTGACGCTTCTATTCAGGTCGCTAGTCTTGAAGCTTCTCTTCAACAGGTCTGCAACCTGTAGGGCGCGGCGCTTATGTCGTCTTCGCAGAGACGCGGCTGCTGTCGCATTGTCGACGTGGAGAAGAGTCGGCCAGCGAGAAATTGGCTGATGTCTTCCCACAGCCCTCTGCTCTACCATTCCCGACTGGTGTGCTGGCGCTTGACTTTACGCCGTAACATTCCTCCCCCTAAAGCGACGGACCGTCGTCGTATAGGAAGCACGACAACGGACGGAGAGGCAGGAGCGTGGATGCTGCCATGGACTGGAAGCTGAGGCTGCAGGGGACGTTGGGCTTCCAGTCGTACCCCGTCATTCGGCCTACACTCTGCACCCGGAAAACGACCAGAAGGGTTCTCATCCACCTCCTGAGACCCATAACAAGATGTAGAAGGAGTCGGCTGCTGCTGCTTGTGCGGGTCCAGCTCTATCGGTAGGACGAGAGGAGGCGGGGGAGGCGAATGTTCTGTCTCCATGGGAAAGTCCGCAGTATCGTGATGACACCCTCTGCTGGCTGCTGTGGCCGCGCTGTCCTCGGGATGTGTGAATCGGGGGGGAAGGGATACAGAAGGATCACCGTGCACATGACAGTGGTGAATTTGACTGTGATTTTGGCGCTGTAATCCGTCGGGGCCTGTAATGAGATACATGGAAGCCCCAAGTCGACGAAGGATCTCGGTTCGCGTCCACCATCTAGTGCCTCTAAAAGCCCTGAAAAACACAATATCATGCGGTGCGAAGCGATACTTACTGCTTGCCTTGGGCACCGGATGCTGAGGAGTTGTGGAGCAGTGTGCTATGGCGGCGGCCGTGAAGCAATTCCGGCGGCGATGGTCCATATCATGGATGAAAACAATAGGAGGTGAGAAACAGTTGCAAAGCTCGATCCAAGGTGTGTGCTGTGCGGAGTTTTGCCATCTGCTGCTTGAAGGTTCTGACAAAACTTTCCGCTTCGGTATTTGACTATGGGTGGAAGGGTTCACTAGTTAGATGCTGTATGGTATTGCGTTCACAAAATGTTTCAACTTCATTTGACATGAACTGAGGGCCTTTGTCTGACACTATGACTTCAGGAAAACCTTCGAGGCAAAAAACAGAGGACAACATGTGAACTGTGCTACTTGATGTTGTCGAGTTCATTGACACAGCTAAAGGATACTTGGTATAAGAGTCTATCACAATCAACCAGCGAGTGTTCCAAAAAGGTCCCGCAAAGTCTGTGTGCACACGTTGTCATGGTGATTTCGACTTAGGCCAAGCAGAGAATTTTTGCGGCCGAGCGGACTGATTTTCTGATCATGCGTGAAACTGTGATGTCATCGGTTTTATTTGGGTGTCCGTACCATGCCAAATACAATGTTGATGCGCTAACTGTTTCGTACGAATAATCTCCAAGTGTCCTTGATGAAGTAACTGCAACACTTCTCTTTGCAAAGTTTTGGGGATCAACACACCTGACTGTCCACTGACATTTTGAACAAGGATCACTCCTGTCTGGATAGTGAGGTTATGCAGACGCGCAAAGTATCGGCGCCCGAGACTTCTATAAGCTATGCCATGAGCGAGGCCAAGATGTGTGAATGTACTTTAGTAAAATGTTCAGATCTGAATTATCTTCAGTAGCCTGTGCAATTTTCCTATAGTTCAGTGGAAAGACTGATGCAATTGAGAATCCTGAGCATCGATGTGAAAACAAGATGCTGCAGAAGCGTCAAAGTCTGTATCATGGCAATCGTAACACGTGGATGGGCGTCCGCATTACCATGTTGAGCTGTCAGACAATACACAATCTCGTAGTCGTATAGAGACAAAACAAAGCCCGTCTTTGCAATTTCGTACAGGAACCGGCTTCGTCGGATGAAACAAGGACTGCAATGTCTTGTGATCCGTTACGAAGTAGAATTTTATGTCGTTCAAATAGTGGTGCAATTTGTTGTCACCACACACAATAGCAAATGCCTCTTTCTCTATTTGTGAATGGTTACACTAATGGATTGACAACACTTTTGATGCGAAAGCAATAGGCCTGTCTTGATCACCCAATCTGTGAGAAAGCACTGCAACGATTCCGAAAGAGAAAGCGTCAACTTGCAACACAAATGGTTTTTCAGGATCAAAGTGAACCAGGCATCGATCGCTGAGCAACGGATCTTTAAGGTTTTGATGAGCGTCTTGGCACTCGTCTACACAAACAAAGGGGACTTTACTGCGACGCAATCGATGCAGTGGAAAGGGAACTGTGATTTGTGCAGCATTTGTTATGAACCGAATATAATAGTTCATTTTTCCTAAGACTGACTGCAATTCTCCGACATTACGTGGAATTGGCAGATCGCATATGGCTGATGAGGATGTATATCTTGACTGTTTATGACATGACAAAGATGTTGCAACTCGGGTTTAAAGAAATTTCACTTGTCCAGTCTACACTTTAGTCCTGCATCGGATAACACACGAAAGAAACCACGCAAATTTTCCATGTGTTATTCATGTGTACGACCGGCTACGACAATATCGTCCAAATAATTTTAACAATTAGGTATTTGAGTAGTCAGCTATTCCAAATACCGTTGGGAAATAGAGGGTGCGGAAGCACTGACAGAAGGCAAACGCAAATATCTAAACAAGCCCAAATGAGTGTTCACACCACACACTTTTTGAAATACTTCATCTAGTGGTATTTGAAGATATGCGTCGCGTAAATCAATGTTTGAAAAATAGCGACTAGGATCGATCCATGAGGTCTTCTGGGCGTGGAAGTGGGTAAGTATCAACCACAGTTAGTGCGTTGACTGTAGACTTAAAATCAACACAGAGGCGAATGCGACTGGAAGGTTTGTAGAGCAAAACTATTGGACTTTACCATTGACTAGCTTATATGGGTGTAATAGCTCCACTATCTTGCAATTCTTCAGCAGCGACTTTGTCCCATAATGCAATAGGAACAGTTCTGGCCCATCAAAATTTCGGCTGAGCATTTTCTTTCATAGTAATAATGCAACAAAATTGTTAGCCTTCCCTAAAACTTCAGAAAAGCGTTCAGGAAATTCTTTCAGAATCGTGTGATTGTAGCGTAGTGAAAGTCACAGTTCATGTATGGAAGCGATACATAGCAGGCAAAGTACATGTTCCGAGAATGGGAATGTCTTGTCCATTATAAGCCGTAAGGTGCTTGATAGCTTCACACAGGCTTGAGGAGCCTAACAGTTCATGTGTGTTACAATTCAGCAGTGTAACAGATGCACCTGCATCCAACTGAAATTTCAGATGTTTACCACTAATATGCAAATGAACATATAGTTTGTTGAACTGGCATAGCACTGAAGGAAACGTCCGGTTGCTAGTATTGCTAATGCCCACAGCAGGCTTTGAATACACTGCACTGATTACATGGTCCTTGTGACTAAATTTTTGTGAGTGGGCAGAATTCTTACGTTTGTTGCTTAGCTAACATACCGATTATTTGTGAGCTTTCTTGCCGCAAGCGTAGCACTGTGCCTGTCTGGAGGGGCCGTCTCGGCGTTTGTGCCGTGAACAGCGCCGAGGGATGACTTAATTCTGTTCGCCTGTGTTGCCGCCTGTTTAGAAAACTATTTACGCATCGTGGAGAACTGTTTACATGATTTGGCACGCGCCTGCTGTTGCTGCCTACGGGGCTGTCGTAAGAAAGGGGCGACTCAACGTGTCAAATTGGTGGCTGCTGAAATTTATCGGCCGACATGGCACCTGAATCATAGTGATCTAGTATTTGCACTACATGTTGAAATGGTGAATCGGACTGTTTCAAAATCTGTTCTCTATGTCTAACATCAGTTGCATTGTACACTAATTCACCACGCAATATAGCATATGAATATAAAGCGCGACAAGCACATTTGAATTTACATTTCCTCGTCATACCCTGAAAATCTGTTACACCCCGCGATAAGTTGATTCTGACCTTTTCTTGTAATTAAAGAATCGGTACCTGGCTGTTACCGCATTCACTTGTTGGTCATATTAGTTAGTTAGCTAATGTACTGCCTAATCATAGGAAAGTTTACTCAGAGTTGCGTTAGAAAACAATTTCTGAATGAGGCGAAACATTGCACTTACTACCGTTGACAAAAAGCAATGCAATTTCACAGTACCTGGTACGCTGTGAACAATTACCTGTGCTTCAAACTGTTACAAGCACTCGAGCCATTCATCGTTTTTTTCATTAAACTGGCGGTAGGGTACTCGAAGTTACAGTTGTATTTTGCGCCTTGTAGCTGCTTGAGCGATTTGCTATATCTGGAACTGATAAATCTGTGTTAGCTGCGTTGCATCTATCGGTTGCAGCTGCAGCACATGAGCAAGAGGTGGGAGAGGTGGGTTGTTCATCGTAGAACAGACAATAAACAAACAATGCAAGTAATAAAAAGAAGCATACAAGCAAAGAAAATTTTTGCAGTGCCCACCTGAAAACACTGATTAGCAAAACCACAATAAGAGACGCAATTAAAAAATGTAAACACAACCCTACAAATAAAATACAAAGTGAAATGAAGGTTCCAGCAACACACAAAAGGCCACGAGCAATGAATACAGACTCTGTGTTGGTTATCAGCTCTGAGTTGTCGCTACGGCATCCATTGATCTTCTCTTCGCCAAATGTTAAATCGTGTCTAGTCGTCGAATATGGTGTGTCTAGGAAACCTGCTTCCTGATATCGCTAGAGAACATTCAAACAAATCGTATTAATGAGTTTTATTACAAAAAAGTAAATGACAATGCTTAACTTTGAATATTACAGGGATGTGTCACAAGCAAAGGACGACAGGCAAAATAAGAAAACTCTTCAGTATAACAATTCCAAGATGGAGCAACACAGAGGGATGAAGCGAAGTAATGTAGTTGATGTTTCTATTCAGGTCGCTGGTCTTGAAGCTTCTCTTCGAAGAGGACGCGACCGGTTGCGCTGTTGTTGTCGTCCTGGAGAGGGGTCGGTCAGCGAGCGATCTGCTGACCTCTTCTTACAGCCCTCTCTGCTCTATGGTTACCGACTGGCATGTCGGCGCTTGGCTTTAAGCCGTAACAAACAGTACAATGTCTGTGTTGACGGGCCCAGGCGAGGCGTAAAGCCTTGTGTCGTCCAGTCATCAAGGGTACACAAGTGGGCCTTTGGCTCCAAAAGTCCATGTCGATGATGTTTCTTTGAATGGCTCGCACGCTGACACTTGTTGATGACCCAGCACTGATATCTGCAGCAATTTGCGGAAGGATAGCACTCCGGTCACGTTGAACGATTCTCTTTAGTCGTCGTTGGCCACGTTCTTGCAGGATCTTTTTCCTGCTGCAGCTATGTCGGTGGTATGATGTTTTACCGGATTCCTGATTTTTATGGTACACTCGTGAAATGGTCGAACGGGAAAGATCCCCACTTCATCGCTACCGCGGAGATGCTGTGTCCCATGGCTCATGTGCCGACAATAACACAGCGTTCAAACTCACTTAAATCTCGATAATCTGCCAGTGTAGCAGCAGTAACCGATCTAACAACTGCCGCAGGCACTTGTTGACTTACATAAGTGTATTCTGCGTGTTTACATAATTATGTATTCGAATACGCATGCCTATACTCGTTTCTTTGGCGCTTCAGTGTGTGTGGGGAGAGTGTCAGACCGAACAGCTGCTATTCTTGCGTTCACCTATGTCAATACTAATTCGCTTTAATGTTTTTAATGTCCACAGAAGTTATCGCTTTACCTCGTATTTTCTTAATAGTAGTAGCTCTGGCCTTTGTCTTCCTAGATAAATCGATTTCGACAAAGCATCATCTTCGTGTATAAAACATTTGTACCAGGAATCTTAGTAGACGTAGGCTCTTCTCCAACTAAATAAAACCCCACTCCAAGCCTGTCATAAACACTGTATTGAAAACATTTGATACAAGTTTACACTTTCTTCCTTTACACAAAACGTGGAGCGTCTCCATAAATATCGTACGATAGAGGTGTTCTAAAAAAGTGAAGTGATTAGTGAAGCCGGCCGGGGTGGCCGAAAGGTTCTAGGCGCTACACTCTGGAACCGCGCGACCGCCACGGTCGCAAGTTCGAATCCTGCCTCGGGCATGGATGTGTCTGATGTCCTTAGGTTAGTTAGGATTAAGTAGTTCTAAGTTCTAGGGGACTGATGACCTCAGCAGTTAAGTCCCATAGTGCTCAGAGCCATTTGAACCATTTGATTAGTAAAGGAAAACTGTTAACAAATGAACATTAAAAAGACTGAAATTGCTGTGATAACGCTGATTCTATAGCACATGTCATATAATCTTGTTACTTTTATGTTCATGCAAATCATGAAAAAGAGTAGCCCGAGACGTTTGAAGTCACACTGTTGGTACACTAAGAACTTCACCAAAGGCTCCCCAGTCTAAACTACTCGCAAGTGAAGTCAGTCAGAGAACAGGTCCCAAGCACCAACCACACATGCCAGAACATCGACCAGAAGTCTCCTACAGGACAAAAGTGCAGCCCCCGACTGCTTCACACCTCTCCCGAGAAGAAAATCGGTTTTCCCACAAAGTGCACAAACGACACCTTCCACGCCATCTTGAGCCAATTACAGGGCTCTGGAGGCGCTAAATCTCCCCTCCCACCCAATAGCACTAGCTCCTGTCGAAGCAGGGGAAGAGTTAAGAAACCCATGTCTCTGCAAAAAAGGGAAACGTCAATTACTGGCTTTTTTAAGTTTTCGCAGAGGGAGAAGAGACGATTTCCTCCGAAGTCGCATCGCTTCCCACAGCAGTAAGCAAACAGATACAATCTTTTAGATCTTTATCTAAATCACCTGTGCCTTGGCGCTCATTAGTCCTGGCTATGAGGTGTAATAAGGATTCCACCTCTAAACGTTTCTTATACAACCGAGGTGGCGGGTGGAAGTGGGTCACCGGCCTATTCGCAGTATCAGCAAACACAAAACTTGTGAATTTTTATTGGGCGTGGCGCTGCACACAATGCCCGGTATACGACTCCTCTGTGTAAATGCGTCCCTTCAGGCTGTCACCCTCAGCCAAACCTTCAGCTTTCGCCAATGCAGGTAAAGTGGGATTGTTCTGCTGGAGATCCGTCTCGACAAGGGGCTCCTCTGTCTGCCCTGTATGGCTGTGGCCCTGTCCAGCAAGATTTACTAAGGGATAGACTCGCTGCCAGTTGATTTCAGCTCCAACATGCCGTTTTTATGAGCTAAGAACCATAAATATACCTCATGCTTTTAGCACCCTACAGTCTCCATCTACATCTGCTGAGGCCGTTAACATTCTAGAGTCTGGCTCAAGGTACATCAGATTGTAATAAAATCTTTAATAATTTTCTGTATATGAGCAATGGGGGAGGGAATAACTTGTCCTCTCTCAATGGCGATATATAGCCTGATATTGTATAATCTTACATCTCGCTCCTTGCATATTTCCTATTAACGTAATTCAGATGAGAGGTGCAGTTTCTCTATTGATCTACACCTGCTCTGTGTCACCGCCCCTGAGTTGTATCAAATCCAGAATGCTAAATGCCACAGCATGTCCTGGTTGCCATCTTTGAGCCACAATTTTCAATGCTGCCACATCCACAGCACGGCATATCCACTTGTAACCATCATTCCATTACATTTCCTCCTGGTCGCTGCCTTTGTGACACAGCTGTTTTGTGCTGCTGCATATGGGCACCACATCTTGCACATGACCACCATCATGCATCAGCTTTTGCGTGCCACTGTCTCTGTGATGTCTGTCATCCACGATCTCAACTCTGAACTGCAGCATCTCCTGATCACTACCTGAATGGAAATATAACAGTACTTCTGTGCCACCATCTCCGTGTCACAGCACATCTACACTGCTGCTGCCATGCTACAGCTTTTCCGTGCCTCAACCACCTTCCCCAGAGCATAATTTTGTAGCAATGAGGGAGAAAAATTTGAAGATAGTGAAGCAGAAGTTACCATTCATTCTTTCTATTTCGCATCATCAGCCACGGTCGACACAGTTAAAAATTCGCAGAGTTATAGTGGATCAGAGGGTGGAGGTAGTAACGCAGAAAATCCTAGAAGACAGTGAAGAGAAGCAGATATAGAACGGCAATGGATGCCAGTGTCTCAATATTCATTACATTTGAATGCTAAGGTTGCTAACAGTAAATAAATCAAAATATCCAGATAATACTGAATAGTGAATATCGATTATAAATGAGAAAAACTGGATTCGAAATTTGGAAGCTATTTTAACATCTTACAATCAGTTCTTGAGGATAACTTAAATAATTATCATCAAAATTTAAAGAAACTGAAGAGAAAACTAGACTAAATGACACATTCGAAGAGGGAATTAATTAGGGAGTTAATGAAGTAGAGGAATGGCTAAATTATGAAGTGGAAACTTGCAAAGTGACCTAGTGGGGTAGCTTCAGGCATAAGAATAGAAGTCTAAAATTATTTGAATGTGTGGTGTCTGTTCTTTTAGATATGTCTGAAAAAAAAACACAGATATTCATTTCATTGATTCGCCTCGATGGGCACTGAATTCATAACCTTCAATGACGACGCACATTTACTCTCGACTTCCAGTGGGAAAATAAAGTTAGCAACCATGAGGTCATGGAAAGCAACCATGAGGTCATGGAAAGGGACTGTGGATAGCTGGCGCTAGGTGGGGATGTGAGCCTGATACGCTGTACATTACGACAAATATTGGGTACGGGTGATACAATCGTTAACGCAACTGCCTACTAAACAGAAGATCCTGGGTTCGAGTTCAGGTTTTGCACACATTTTCACGGATCACCGCTGATTCCGAATAAAGTTCCGATGCAGCTGCTATATCATTAGTTCCTTCTCTTTCCCTTTCTCCCCCCCCCCCAGCCCACCTTTAATTTCCATAGGAATCTAAAATGTATGAAAGACAGACACATACGGAATTCAGAGCAGTTATGATAGTAATTTTTGAATGCCACAAGGGAATAAATAGTGATAAGAATGATACGTAGTAATAAAGATATGTAATTAGAAAGAGACTTGAGTGTAGCAGCTGCAGAATGCAGTAACTTCAGTTTTAGATATACCATGGGACTGGGACTTCATGTTAGACATCATTGTGGAGAGGACAGATGTCACGCAGTGAATTTCCGGTTGCATGCAAGGATAATTGCGAGGCTGGCATGTGTGAAATTGTCTAAATGTGAAAAATTATAATGCTAGCTGAAACATGCGCTCATCAAGATGCGATGAATGTAGAATTTGAAAACACTTGAAACAATGTTTTCCACTATATGTCGTTGGCGTAATTTCCCAAAGGGATGCCATTACTTGCTGCACGTCTGAAGAGTCGTCGATGAACAGACCATAACCCATTTTGTGGTTGCTTCTCCCTGATACTATTCACAGCAGTTTCTCGGTGTCATTTTTAGTGGTAAACAGTAACGTAAAATTTTTGTTTGGCATATGGGTATAGTACTCTGAGTTCTCTCTGGTCTCTGCCTCCACTTTACACTGCCTCTAGACCTACCTCTGATGCACCACCCACAATAGTGGTCGATTTGGAAAACACAGACTAGAAAAAAGAACGAAGTGAGCGGATAGGTGTTAGAACATCTCGATTTAACTTCTGTGATACGAGCGCTGGCCTTAAAAGGCTAAGCCGGCCGGTGTGACCGAGCGGTTCTAGACGGTTCAGTCTGGAACCGCGCGGCCGCTATGATCGCAGGTTCGAATCCTGCCTCGGGAATGGATGTGTGTGATGTCCTTAGGTTAGTTAGGTTTAAGTAGTTCTAAGTTCTAGGAGACTGCTGACGTGAGATGTTAAGTCCCATAGTGCTCAGAGCCATTTGAAGCATTTGATTTTAGAAGGCTGAAACAGGAATCGCAGCATATCCAACAAAGAATCGATTCCAATTGGTATAAGTGCTACTTCGAGATGAGATTAGCATCGGAGAGGAACTCGTAGTGAATCACATCAGACCAGACATCAAGCCAGTTCTTATTTCAGTTACAAATGCTAAAGATGTTCCCACAACTACTAAAGTTACTGAAGCTCGATCACAACAGTATTGGCAGCTGAGAGAGGACCTTTGCACAGCGTCTCATAGTGTGAAGGCCTGTGAAACTATTGGTGTTAATCTGTCCACTGAAGTGGGCTTTGTGCGACCTAAGAGTATTATCCTACACCTTTTTTCTTCTGCAGACAATAAGGTATATACAGAACAGGGCAAGTGTGGTACAACCAGTCACCAAATTTTCGTCAGAATAAGTTAAACAACTGCACTGCATTGACTTCATCGCAAGAGTTTCGAATTATCTCCAACTGTCCCTGAATGGAAACGCATTTACTTCGACTTATAGCAATGTTAGAGCACCCACAAGTAGACACCGTGTTTTTCTGTTTATAATACAGTACACGAGAGCAGTCGTCTTAAATTTAGTAAACAAAAGTAGATTACGTAATGAAGTACCTGGTACGAAAATACAAGAGTTCAGATAACAGAAAAAAACCTTTCTGATATGTTACTGCAGTAACGAATCATGAAAAAGAAAAGTAACATAGACCTAAATTTAGTATTTAGTAATTGACAATAGTTTCCCAATACTTCGTATAAGTTTTAGATATCGAAACAGAGTATATACAAAATTTGGTTTCAGGGACTGGATCTTCATAAACGCTTTGTTGTTTCATACTAACCAGATTCTTTCAGTAAAAGCACGGCACCAGTAACCACTAATATGAGTAATCAAACTGCGTAACGGCACTCAGC
This sequence comes from Schistocerca cancellata, assembly GCF_023864275.1. Taxonomy (NCBI): domain Eukaryota; kingdom Metazoa; phylum Arthropoda; class Insecta; order Orthoptera; family Acrididae; genus Schistocerca; species Schistocerca cancellata. Next base: position 444,587,958 of record NC_064630.1, read on the forward strand.
CAAAACTAAATGGTAATGAGATCGGTGAACAGTGCAACAGCGCAGTGTACCACTTGCAATTTGGACGTAGACGCTCCCAAATACCATCAAAGTATTGAACAAGGTTAATCAGTTGCGTGCGTTAATACCATAAACTGACAAGTGTTTACGTGTTAAACTGCAAAGCTCTCCGTTTATTGTTTTGATTCTTCTTTCTCTTCATGCTATAAAAATCCACGACCAATAGGACGGAATCTTTCTTTGTAACTAGAATGAGATTTTCACTCTGCAGCGGAGTGTGCGCTGATATGAAACTTCCTGGCACATTAAAACTGTGAGCCGGACCGAGACTCGAACTCGGGACATTTGCCTTTCGCGGGCAAGTGCTCTACCAACTGAACTACTTTAGCACGACTCACGCCCCGTCCTCACAGTTTCACTTATCCCAGTATCTCGTCTCCTACCTTCCAAACTTTACAGAAGCTCTCCTGCGAACCCAGCAGAGCTAGACTCCTGAAACAAAGGATATTTCAGACACATGGCTTACCCACATAATGAGGGATGTTTCAAGAATGAGATGTTCACTCTACAGTGGAGTGTGCGCTAATATGAAACTTCCTGGCAGAATAAAACGGTGTGCCGGACCGAACCTCGAACTCGGCACCTTTGCCTTTCGCGGGCATGTGCTCTAACAACTAAGCTACCCAAGCACGAATCACGCCCCGTCCTCACAGCTTTACTTCTGCCAGACTCTCGTCTCCTACCTTCCAAACTTTACAGAAGCTCTCCTGCGAATCCTGCAGAATTAGCACTCCTGAAACAAAGGATATTGCGGAGACATGGGTTAGGTACAGCCTGGGGGATGATTCCAGAATGAGATTTTCAATTGGTTGAGCACTTGCCCGCGAAAGGCAAAGGTCCTGAGTTCGAGTCTCGGTCCGGCACACGGTCTTAATCTGCCAGTAAGTTTCAGGAGACGAGTTACTGGCAAAAGTAAATCTGTGAGGACAGAGCGTGAGTCGTGCTTGGGTAGCTCAATTTGTGGAGCCCTTGCCCGCAAAAGGCAAAGGCTCCGAGTTCGAGTCCCGGTCTGGCACACAGTTTTAATCTGCCAGGAAATTTCATACCAGCGCACACTCCGTTGCAGAGTGAAAATCTCATTCTGGAAACATCCTCCAGTCTGTGGCTAAGCCATGTTACCGCAATATCCTTTCTTTCAGGAGTGCTAGTTCTGCCGGGTTCGCAGGAGAGCTTCTGTAAAATTTGGAAGGTAGGAGACGAGACACTGGCAGATGTAAAGCTGTGAGGACGGGATGTGAGTCGTACTTGGGTAGCTCTGTTGTTAGAGCACTTGCCCGCGAAAGGCAAAGGTCGCGAGTTCGAGTCTCGGTCCGGCACAGAGTTTTAATCTGCCAGGAAGTTTCATCTTTATAATTATTCGGCCCTTTTATACTACACATGTGCTCTTCGGAATTTCCTTGAGAGCTCATTGGAACTGCGTTCAAGTAAATCTACATACACTTCAATTACGCTACTATGATTAGCTTTTCTTTTGGTTTCTCTCAATTGTTAACGAGACGTAAACATATCGATTTCACAACTTTGTTACATTGAAACCTTTCAAAGGAATGTGGTGGAAGTCTTCTGTCCAGATCATTCTTATATCGCTGTTCTCGTGTACATTAAATCGGGGTTGCAAATAGTGCATTTTTAACTTTTGACTTACTGTCTTCGTTTATACATATTTTATGACATCCTAATCGAATTTTATCTTTGGTGGATACACATTTGAGGTTAAATTCAGCAAACCAGGTCTTAAACATCAAAAAATAGGATAGGAATCTTTAGTGCCTAATTTGGCGCCTATGTTGTATTCCTTATGGATAAATCGTTTCAGAGTATGCTGATGTAATAGCTCCGTATTTAGCAATCGTTTACAGCCATATGCTCGACGTAAGATCCGTACCTAAGGACTAGAAAGATGAACAAGTCACACCAATAAACGAGAAAGCAAAGAAAAGCAGTTACACAGAATTACATATGCAAAATACTCACTTCGACTTACAGCTGGATTATGAAACATATACTGTGTTCCAATTGTGTGAACTATGTCGAAGAAACAGAAGTATTGACAAGCAGTCAGCACAGGTTCGAAAGTTATCGTTCTCTGGAAACAAAAAGTGACACGTTCTACCGACAGAGCGTCTCACACTGAATCCATATTATTTGATTCCCAGATTAACACCGTTCCTCACAAAGAGCTTCCCATAAAATTGCGTGCTTCTGAAATACGGTGGCTGTACTGCGACCGGACTCATGATTTCCTGTCAGAAAAGACAGTCTTCGTAGCAGGTGAGTGCAAGTCATGCAATAAAACAGAATTTGTATTTCCCAAGAATGTATTATTAGCCCTGTGCTGTTCCCAGCCTACATGAACGATTTAGCTGATAATCTGGGTATCTCTCTTAGATTGTTTGCGGACGATGCTGTCATTTACGTCTAGTAGAGTCATCACAAGACTGAAACTAACTGAAAAATGCTGTCTGATTCGTCTATTAATTGCCAGTTCAGTCTAAACAATAAACCAACAGAAAATGAACGACAAATGGAAATTTGAGGTAAGGATGGGATTCGAATCCCTCTCCAGCTCACGAGGCAGAGGCACTTTACACTACGCCATCCTGGTGCAGTGGCTTTGGACTACTCAACAGACTACACTAGCATGCTTTCGTCCTCAGTCCAAATTCCCATTCACCCCTCAATCCACTTGACATTCCCCTTATACTCAAACAGCATTGCAGACGCTCTCCGACTGTACTGGCATAGTACCTCAGCATCGAACGAGATGGGTGATCCTGCCTGAAACCCAGATGTGAGTGCTCGAATGAAATGAAATTCAATGACTGCAGAAAACTGCTCAAGTCTCAAACACCTATGACATGCATGTACAGACAGATGTTTGAGACTTGAATGAAGCACCTGTACGTGGGTTTCAGACAGGACCCCCAATTTCTTTCGATGCTGATGTGATATTCCAGAACAGTTGGAGAGCCTCTGCAATTCTATTCGAATATAAGGGACGGGGGGCGGTGGGGTGAAGCGCCAAGTGGACTGAGGCGTGAATGGAAATTTGGATTGAGGAAGGAGATGTGCTGGAGTAGTCGGTGCAGTTGTGCAGAACCTCCTTCTGCATGGTGAGCTGGAGACAGGGTTTCAAATTCCGACTTTGGTACGAATTTTCATTCGTCGCTTCAGTCTGCGTAAACAGGGTGGACCATTTTAATCCATACTGGGTAATAACTCGGGATGAAGAAGAGATACTGCTAAGGGTTTTCAGATAAAAGTTGTATGTGGCAAAGAGGGTCGCGAATTGCTAATTGCCGTGACCTCGAACGTGATTTTGAAGGAGGTTTGGAGGTTAAACTGATATTTTTGAAAACCGGAACCCTAATATTCAGTTCAAGAATCGAAAAGAGCGCCAAATTTCACGTATGAAGTGATACATTTTTCTACGTTATTGCTAGCTCAATGAAAGTCAAATAAGAAAACATGTTTTAGTTCTAGTAGGGATTAATTTAGAACAGAGGAAAGATATAGTAAAATGTTAGATATAAACTGGGAGGGGCATCTCTGGAATGAGAGCGGAGGGGGACTCATTCAACGACTTGTACATCAATGATCTAATTTTTTTATGTTTGTTCTGTCTTGCAAATATACATGCTATGATGTATTTATTCTTGCCAATACTCACGTTAATTAAAACTTAAAGTTCAAATCTTTGTTCGCCCTTCGCAAATTCAACGTCGCAAGTGGTGATTTCCATGAAACGTAACTCAACCTTCGAATGACCTTCGATGATTACCTTTAAAATAATGGTTACTGATAATGATAGGTCACCCCTTATGCCCCTTCCAGGCTGCATCTAACATTGTATGTCGCTGCATTCCACCTCTGTTGTTGTTGTTGTTGTTGTTGTGGTCTTCAGTCCAGAGACTGGTTTGATGCAACTCTTCATGCTACTCTATCCTGTGCAAGCTTCTTCATCTCCAAGTAACTACTACATCCTACACGCTTCTGAATCTGCTCACTGTATTCATCTCTTGGTCTTCCTCCACGATTTTTATCCTCCGCAGTGCCCTCCAATACCAAATTCGTTATTCCTTGATGCCTCAGAACATGTACCACTAATCAATCCCTTCTTCTAGTCAAGTTGCACCACAAATTCCTCTTCTCCCCAATTCTATTCAGTACCTCCTAATTAGTTACGTTATCTACCCATTTAATCTTCAGCAATCTTCTGTAGTACCACGTTTCGAAAGCTTTTATTCTCTTATTCTCTGAACCATTTATCGCCCATGTTTCACATCCATACGTGACTACACTCCATAAAAATACTTTTAGAAAAGACTTTCTGACGCTTAAACCTCTACTCGTTGTTAACAAATTTCTCTTTTTCAGAAACGCTTTTCTTGCCATGGCCAGTCTACATTTTACTCTACGTTAGTTAATTTGCTCCCCAAATCGCAAAATCATCAACTATTTTAAGTGTCTCATTTCCTAATCTAATTCCCTCAGCATCACCTGACTTAATTAAACTACATCCCACCTCTATTCCAAGTTAATCCCTACTAGAACTAAAAACATATTTGCTTATTACGGTTTGCTGATAATTTTTATTTTTTGACCGTTGAAGATGTTACTACATATTCACTTATTTGACCTAGACTGAACCTTGCCATGACCTTGAATAACGTGTCATTTCATTAGCCGCTCTTTTCAAATCAATAAATCAAATATTTAAAAAAATTACTTTAACGTCCAAATCAGCTTGAATGTAGCAATGTGTGACTCTATATGTAAAATATTTTGATGCATCTCATCTCTGTCTCTATTTATCCCCCATTGTGTATTAAAATGATCTACCCGTATACACTTAAGTGTTCATTTTTAGCACATGGAACAATAGAGAAATTTTCTGCAAATGAACTCGCTGCCAAGCACTTAAAGCGATTTATGGAGTAATCATGTGGTTTTAGAAAAGGAGGTGTTTTTTCGAGTTGCCTACTACTTTTTTTAAAATATTCGCACCTAATAATTGCTCGTTCACCGCGGAAAAAGTGCGCGACACTGAAACCTTGAGAGTGGGCCTCCTAAAGGGTCCTACTTCCCAGAGCTCACACAATTTCAGCCAAATGCATATCACCTCTGTGTTAGAACTAGCATTCTCAGAACGTCCGTGGTAAATGCTAGTCATTTATATGACCTCACATATGAAAGGGCCACGTTCCGTAAACCCGAGTCCCCGGCATATACGCGAGCCTCCCAAATGGAAGTGGCGCCGCTGCGAAAGCTAACAAGGGGCGGAGGACGGGGAAGTGCGTGAATGAGCAGCTGGTGACCAGGAGACCGGGAGACAGTGTCCGCGAGCGGAGAGAGAGAGGGGACCGCCCAGTATTTAATGCATATTCGCAGATTTTCGCTGGGAGCCGGCGGACAATGGGCGAAGGGAGCTGGGGGTGTGGCGCGAACGAATCCTGCACGCAGCGCCGGCCGCAGCCAAGTCGGCGCTCAGCCGGTGCACTACATTATTGTCGCCAGGTTTGGAAACAGCGCCGCGCGCACAGTGCATGAGGGTAAGGTCGGGCCGACGCATTGTTCGCCAGAGTAATGCGAAGCCGCGCCTCGCAGCGGGAGCCGGCGGACCCAGGCAGGGCAGGGCAGGGCACAATGAACCGCGCGGGGTCGCCGCTGCTCGATGGATACAATGACCGCTGGCTGCGGCGGGGGCGCCCTTTCTTGCATACTTACGACGCTGGCTGGGGGCGGCGGTAATTTGGCGGTGATTAAAACGTTCTTACGCTGGGGCGGCGCCTCGTTACCCTGTCCACGCCGTACACATACACACACACACGCACACACACACACACACACACACACACACACACACAAACACACACGCACACGCCCACGTGCAAGCGAGCGCTTGCGGAAATATTTCTCTCTCGCCGCGTCCCGACTTGCGGGACGGAAAACTTTAACAGCTTGCAGGTGCCAGGGAGATTGCGCGCAAAGTACTGCGCTAAATACGGAACTTCCCTGCAGCGCGTCAGGTGCAGTGCGCTTGCTGCTGTTGGCGGCTGCATTGGGGGCGCCTCAGTTTAAAGTTTGGTGTTCTATTACGTTCGACTAATCTGCGACGCAGGAAACGGTGGGAGTGAGAAGTAGCTCAGCATTGTGCGGGAATAAATATCTAAAAATATTAAATATATTTGTCGACGAGTTTGAACAGAAGAGATCCGAATGCATACGTAAGTTGGCACAAGTAAGGTATTCAGAGCTAAAGTTTGTGTGCCTCGCCAGTACAGGATAATCCGCCTTGGACCGAGATTCCCCCCCCCCCCCCCCTTCAGGGACCGAACATTTCCGATAGGACGGCCACTTCAGTACACATACATTGTGTAAGTTCTAGACACTCGGCTTGGTGGCCGATGAGACCGAACGTAAAAGCCATCGGCCACCACGCTGTCAACTTGATTTTGTCAACTTGATTTCCCAGAATAGCACGATGTGCAGTTCTTTCCTGGTTGGTGTGGTTTACTTCCATTTTGTCTGTGCAACAACTAAAGTTGTAAATTTAAACTTTAGTGACGCCATGAACACACCGAAACAATGTAGAATCAGTGATGAATGCCGTGTGTTTAAAGAACGATTATTCATTAATAAAAAGAAGCAATGTGGATATTGTGTCATGGACCTACAGTCGTATTTAAGAAAACGTCATCAGAGGGCGGGGAAAATCAATTTGTCAATTAATTCATTTGCATAATTAATTTTATATCAATTTGATATAAAGTGGCATCATAGTTTCCTTACCCTACCAGTGTTGATCTGTATGGGACAAAACATGCGCTATAAGGGAAAAGTCAAGAGTTCACAACTTCTCCATGACCTGATTTGTTTTTAAAGGGGCATTAGACCACAATTTTGCAAAACTGAAATATCTCAGCATGCGTTTTACCCCAAAGTAACCTTTCCGTGAAGAAATGGTACTTCTGCCTGCACACCTTATGTGTTTGTGAACGGCCGGCCGGAGTGGCCGAGCGGTTAAAGGCGCTACAGTCTGGAACCGTACGACCGCTACGGTCGCAGGTTCGAATCCTGCCTCGGGCATGGATGTGTGTGATGTCCTTAGGTTAGTTAGGTTTAAGTAGGTCTAAGTTCTAGGGGTCTTATGACCACAGCAGTTGAGTCCCATAGTGCTCAAAGCCATTTGAACCATTTGTTTGTGAACGACAGCGAAACAATGTTTACTTTTAAAAGGGCAGCCCTTACGCATTTGTGCCACTTTGAAAACAAACAAATGACAATTGTTCCTGATGCTGCCACCAGAAGCAGTGTTTGCAAGACGGCAGCCTACAGTGAAGCAGAAGGTTGTTCATCTCCACACATAATGCAGTATAGCAACAAATAAAGAAAAGGAAACGTATTGTTCGAAACAAAGTCTCTTATAAGGTGGATATTGCAAAGAAAGCAAATTATCTGATGTAGAGTACGCTAGTCATAGGAAAACGGGTAGCATAGAAGATACTAAGGATTACTTCTGCGTAAGTAGGGTTTATAATCCTAATATTTCCAGCGTCATATGGAAAATACAGGAGTCGGTGATTATATTTTATGTTTCTTCTTCGCAGAGATAACAAACGCTGCTTGTAACAGTTCAGTGATGATAATGAAATGAAATGTCGTGTGGCTAGGGCCTCCCGTCGGGTAGACCATTCGCCTGTTGCAGGTCTTTCGATTTGACGCCACTTTGTCGCGTCGATGGCGATAAAATGATGATGATTAGGACAACACAACACCCAGTCACTGAGCGGATAAAATCTCCGACCCAGCCAGGAATCGAACCCGGGCCCTTTGGAGTGACAGCCTGTCACGCTGACCTCTCAGCTACCGGGGACTGACTCAGTGATGATGAAAAACTACAAATGTTTTCTTATTTCTACTATCTGACTACAAAAAACCAATAAGACATATATCTTCAAAGTACGATTGAGGCTGAAACAGTGTACTTGAAACGCTCACGCCCGGAAACTCGTGTGGTGTTACATTAATGTAGCTCTTGTAATAATCTTTATTATCCCTCCAAGAAAGAGTGTGGTTTCAGGTGTGTAAATGAGCTACATATGCGTCCGAAAATCATATTTTTCTAAACACGCTGCTTCCATTCTATTATTTCTTGCTTCAGAATAAATCACCCAATGACTTAAGGGAAATGAATGTCAAAAGTCACGCAGTTCCTTGTGAAATGTGTGAACTTGTGAAAGATCACACTGAATCCTTTCCAGCACAATGGTAGCTTACATATAAAATATCTTCTTGTTAAACTGTCATAGCAATGCAGGAACTTAAACTTCCTGGCAGATTTAAACTGTGTACCGCGTTAAGATTCAAATTCGGGACGTTTGCTTTTCCCACGCAGGTGCTCTACCGGATGACCTACCCAAGTACGACTCACAATGTGTGCTCACAGCTGTAATTCAGCCAGTATCTCGTCTCCCACATTCCACACTTCACAGAAACTCTCCTGCGAACCTTGCAGGCGTTCCTGCAAGAAAGGATAGTGCCGAGCCATGGCTTAGCCACAGACTGGAGAATGCTTCCAGAGTGGAATTTTCATTCTGCAGTGGAATGTGCGCTGATTTTAAACTTCCCCAGTGGATTGAAAATTCCACTCTGGATGCATCCCCCAGGCTGTGGCTAAGCCATGTCTCCGCAATCCTTTCTTACAGGAGTGCTAGTTATGCAAGGTTCGCAGGAGAGCTTCTGCGATGTTTGTAATGTAAGAGACGAGGTATTAGCAGAACAGAAGCTGTGAGGACGAATCGCGAGTGGTGCTTGTGCAGCGCAGTCGGTAGAGCACTTGCTCGCAAATAGCGTAGCAAAGGTCCCGCATTCAAGTCTCAGTCCGACACAAGTTTTAATTTGCCAGGAAGTTTCATATCAGTGCACACTCCGCTGGAGAGTGAAAATTTCATTCTGGAATGCAGGAACTATTTTTGTCACGACATCCAGGTGTAAGAGTAACTTATGCCTTCAACTGCAAGTATTTCAAAGATAACTATGGATACTGTTTTGGGAAAGCACACACCAACGTTTGTTCTAAATGAGAAGATATGTGAGACTGAAAAACACTTCATTGAATGAGAGAGCTAGAATGACCAGTATGGCTAAACTACAAGTTCATAACAACCGCGCTAAAAAGTTTTATGCAAAAAACGAAGAAATTAACTAATTCTGTTCTAATGCGATTATGTGTGCGGATTAGTTGTCGATTATGTACAAAACTTGGCATTAACACATATTCCAGTTCAGGAAATATTTTATTATTGGCAACTGTGGATGTATGTATTTGGAATACATAACCTCAGGAAAAACTGCAGTATTTGTGTACCATGAAGGACAAATGAAGTATGTATCTTTATTTAACAGCATATGAAAGATAACATTCCGAGCAGAATAACACATCTTTACGTTTTTTTTTCTGATGGGGTTTCGGGACGACCCCGTAATCACAGTCAGTATTTTCTGATTAAACAGTTATTGGCAGATTCGAATCTGTGAATCAGTTTTTCCAATTAGGGGAACAAACTTTTCTTCTATGTAATCGACATTTCGGTGTTGTAAAAAGAGCTCTTCGAAAGACCGACCGAGTCTGCCCATCAGAAGAATGTGGTAGAAAAATTGTAGAATCCAGTAAATCTGGTACATTCATTGTAACACTGATGGAAACTGAAGACATCAAAGATTATAAACGATGGTGGACAGAACATTATAAAAAAGATGCACTTTCTGTAGAGCCTTTGGGAAAAAGTCTTCCTAAATAGCAAAAACAATCTTTTGCAGTCAGCCAATTTTCACACTTCGTATACAGCAGAAGAGCTCCACGAATTGTAGTGTCATAGATGTACATCGATGGACTTCTAAGGAACATCTGGCTGCTAAAAATCTCTGGACAGAATACTGATAAGATGCAGCTGTCAACTTCGAAAGCTCACACTGAGAAAAGGCCTATCAATTTAAAGAAATTGCAAGACATCAACAAGGTGATGCAATATATCCACGAATGAAGAATTTTACAAGGACATTCTGGCCTTGGCCAACAACTGATTGTTAACTGATGAACACTGGCCCTAGTAAGTAGTAGTTCCTTACTGTTGTAAAGCGAAACATAAGGACTGGCTTAAACGCCCCTGATTGGGAAGAAAAATATTTATATTTATATGCTTTCTATTGTAAACAACATTATGTACCATACTATAAAGAAAAAATAAAATATAAAAATGACTGTATGTGAAGTTTATTCAGTTTTTTGTCTCTCTTGTATAGTTGATCCCTGTGTACACTTACCTCTCTAAAAACAAACGGTCCAATTGTCAAGCACTAGTACAAGCAGAAATTAGTCACTTGGCGTGCTTGCAGAATGTGTCTTTAGTAACAATCATATGCCACAGAACGATCTACTGTTGTTACATACAGATTTTGTAATTGAAATCCAATGAAGTCAGTCAGCATCACTGAACACGTGACGATCTTACATTGGAACTTTGAGGTAGATTAAAACTAACTGCGTGTGGGAGCAGGGTTCGAAACTAGGATATTTGGCTTTCACGGGCAGATTCTCTACCAGGTCAAGAGTCGTTCTTGGGTAGCTCACCCGGTAGAGCACTTGCCCGTGGAAAGGAAAGGTGACAGGTACGCGTCGAAGCGTGGCAAAGGTTTTGATCTGCTAAGAAGTTTCAGATCAGCTGTGGAGAGAAAATTCACTTTGGAAACAATTTTTCTTTGATCTGCTCATATACAGTTGCATAGGCTATCACTTCACTATATTTATGCAAGCAGCTGAAAATAGGAGGATAAGAGCTGACATGTGGGAGTGATATTTGATACAGATCTCGTAATGAACCACTTGCATAACTGTGGAAAAAAAACAACAACTTGTAAAGCACATGTGGAAATCAAAGTCACTAAAAACCAGACTCTTCTTAACAACAGCTCAGTGAAACGCACAAAGGAACAGATCCATTACATCAGTTTATGATTCAATAGAAAATATAAATGTTCCCAATTTTTTTTCGGGTGTTTGATGCTTATGGGAGTACTGGCCCGCTCATCATGAGGCAGTCCACGTTGGCAACTTATTGTCTAAGGACAAACTGGGCCAGAAGGGACATTGGCTAATCCGAGGGGTGATATTTCGCTTTATATTTTTTGTGGATGTGTTGGGAAAGGATGATTCGAAGACTGCTAAACAACGAGGTGTGAAAGGTGAGTCGAAGAAATGAGACATACTGACGTGTTTGTTGGGTCTAAGAAAAAGGAGGATACGGAGTGAAGCATATCAAAACATATTCTAAGAGTCCGCTACAACCAACAACTCTGAATCAACATGGCTCGGTGAATCCGTTCGGCAATTCCTGGGTCATATCGAACAACTTCATGTATGCCTGATTACTGTGTTGTATTAGTGCGTTAAATTATTTTTTAAATTATTCTCTGTGCCTAACGGTACGTCGACAGTATAAAGTAGAAAAGTAGAAAAAAGCATGTGCTAAAGAATTAAAAACTTGTCTAGACACCAGCCCTAATGTTACAGATCTTGATGTCGCAGCAAAGTTGGAAGTCATGAATTCTAACGCTCCTACGCTACGTGCGCAAGTGGCGACTCACTGACTAGGCTACCCCATTCGTCCATTTAAAACGGGATAGGGAACCCAGGAGAACCGATTTCTAAATATTTACTACAATGGTTGCAACAAAACGTTATTTTTGAAGAAAATTTTGCTATTCGTAATAGGGAAGATACTGTTAGCCAATTGTGTGGCAAAACCTTTACCCCCGTCTGCGTTTTGTTGTGTTATATATTAAAAATCTTTATACGAATCTTCCCATTAATGAGATTATTACATTTATATTACATTTATTGAAAACAATCTTCGTAGACAGCATCTGATCACAGTAGATGAGATCGCTGAAACCATCTCACTTCTTAAATTAATAATAGGTTTTATAAGCAACAAAAGGACAGCCACAGGTAGCTATCTGGTGGGCTTTATTACTGATGTTTTCGTTAGTCGTCTAGAAGGTGACTATCTTAAGAACTATACAGGAAGATTTAAACAGATACTTTTCTATAGGCGTTACGCCGATCACATTTCAATCATCTTTGACGGTGCTGTGGACGAGGTCCAGTGCATACTTGAAGGTTTTAATTAGCTACACCCTAAGACTATGTACAACAACAAGATTCTCTGTTACTTAGATCTACAGTTACAACTATAGGAAGGTAGTGTCAAATTTGACTACCTTAGCAAACCAACAACTAGCGATTCCATTACTCGTACCTCTTCTCGTCATTCATATCGTCATAAGATATCGGGAAAAAATTACCTAAACTTAAGCATATTGCTATTAGCAACGAATACAACCCTAACGTTATAGATGATCTGTATCAACAAAACAATAATCCTGATAAATCTTAATCTCCATTAAGTCTGTTGCCCAAGGTAACTAGATTTGTTAAAATCCCTTTTATAGGCACTTGCACATTTAGAAAATACATTGTGGACGTCACCGTTTCGTCGACAATAAAAGTCTAGCATCGGTACAACCATAATGAAATCTCTGCAAAAAAAAAAAAAAAAAAAAAAAAAAAGAGGAAGAAGAAAGAAAAACGCTGAATCCGGGGTTGACAGAATAGAATTCGTCGACTGCGAAGCTTGATATGTGGACCAGACTTTCAGGAAATTTCGAACCAGATTTAGTGAACATTTACTTGACAACCATGGACAAATTAAACAGAATTCGGCCTTTTCATAGCACCTAAAATCTAGTGGGTACTAAATGGTTCAAATGGCTCTAAGCACTATGGGACTTAACATCTGAGGTCATCAGTTCCCGAGAATTAGAACTACTTAAACCTAACTAACCTAAGGACATCACACACATCCATGCCCGAGGCAGGATTCGAACTTGCGACCGCAGCAGCCGCGTGGTGCCAGACTGAAGTGCCTAGAACCGCTCGGCCACCACGGCGGGCTCTAGTGGGTACTGCTCCCCGACTTTGAACAATTTACGTGAATCACATACCGCTAGTAAAGGGAAAAGGCTAAATTGTTTAGAGGAAACTGAGATTCTGAAACACTCCGGTAAAGGGAAATGTATTTTATTGAACGATCAGTTGGTTAGTAGAAACCAATCTTCTTATGGTAGTATGGTACTCACTATTCCAATCCACCAATAGGTTTTATTGTGAATGTGACGCTACCTGTATTTTAAATTCCTTATCATTTAACTGGTTTTATAGGTCTGACTAATGTTTTACTGCTTGACAGTTTTAAAAAATTTTCAAAAATTTTACGCTTTATAGATATATTTTCATCCGTAACAATTTGTTGTAATTGCAGCTATTTTATTACCATTTTGCACTAAATTCCATTTTTAATAATTCACTGTTGTACCTACTGTGTCTTCCGCATATGTAATTTAGTTACGTAATTGCTTTTTATAAGCACATTGGTTAGCCAACGCCATCTACCTTTCCTGTCCGCTACTTCGGTCGTATAATCTTGCCTCTGCGGCTCTATGTCTGTGTGGCCGTTTCAGAGTGTTGACGTTTCATGTTCTCTACTGCATTGACTATTGTGTGTCAGCTGTATCCACGGCTCCATGCTGTGTACGCCGGAGCGCGGTTGCCTCCCTGCTACGAAACATTTCTTCAATTTTTCTTGGTGTGTTACCGTTTTCCTGTCCAGCAGACAATGTAATTAAAATTGGCATTGAATTGGTGGTTCCAGGTTTCATAATCCTTTTATTGAACCCATGACGATAGGATGATGGTTCCTTATAAAATTTTATCTTAATGCCGTACGTGGGTGTTAATGGAATAATGTTGGTTTTCCACATTAATTTTTACTTAAGTTGCCGGCCGCGGTGGTCTCGAGGCTCTAGGCGCTCAGTCCGGAACCGCGCGACTGCTGCGGTCGCAGGTTCGAATCCTGCCTCGGGCATGGATGTGTGTGATGTCCTTAGGTTAGTTAGGTTTAAGTAGTTCTAAGTTCTAGGGGACTGATGACCACAGATGTTAAGTCCCATAGTGCTCAGAGCTATTTGAGCCATTTACTTAAGCTCACGGTCATGGTTAATTGTAGAGATAACTCCGCAGGTGGGAACTTTGTCTCTTATGTGTTTTTATTTTAACTCCATTTCCTCATCTTAATCTGCATATGGTTCAAATGGCTCTAAGCAACGGGGGGCTTAAAATCTGAGGTCATCAGTCCCCTACACTTAGAACTACTTAAACCTAACTAACCTAAGGACATCACACACATCCATGCCCGAGGCAGGATTCGAACCTGCGACCATTGCAGCGACATTGCTGCAGTTCCGGACTGAAGCGCCTGTAACCGCTCGGCCACAGCAGTCGGTTAATCTGCATATGTCTCACTATTTTTACCACTATGTCAATCTTATGATGTCCCAAAATGGTGATACGCGTCATTTCCTGTAAGTAAAAATGTTTTGCAACAGGCACTTTCTTATTTCAAGAAAATGAGTTACTTTATGACAGAATATTTAGCTGCTCCAATATTCCCGTACTTACTGTCGAGATGTAGATTTATTCTTCGTTCTATGACTACTTCGGGGCATAGAACGAGATAAAAATGATTGAGCGAGGGAAGTATTTCTGTAATTTTTTATTGCACAGCCTTTAATTATTTTTTCCTTCGGTCGTGGCATGTTTAACTGCTACCATACGAAGTACCTGGAATTAAAATTTTCCTTTAGTTTCCAAAGAAGAAATATGTCCGATTCTATAGTCCTATGCGACGTTCTTGTTCAATTAACGGCCCATTTTGTTGTATTTCAATCATTATTTGTCGTCCAAATGAATTCTGAATCATTTATTCTTCAGACCGTTCATTCTCAGAGCCGTTGCCTTCTACCTTCCACGTTTGTGGACCTCATTACGATTTATTTTTCTTCATTTTGCACTCTGCACAAGTCGACCAACTCTGTCCTCATTAGGGAGCCATCAGCCAACGGTGTGTGCTTGCGTTTTTTGTCAACAGCGGCGAGATCAAACTTCAGCTCTAAGGTAGAGACTCGCATGTGAAGATCATTCTTGAGACCTGGTGCCGTGGTGGCGAGCTCTAGGACCTCATTATACTTCTGCAGACAATTACTATAACGAACGATTCTGGACACATCCGTCTGCGAAGGTAATGAATAACTACAGCTGATAGTTGCGGTCTTTAGAACACTAGCTTAAGAGGAATAGTTGTAATACGCCAACACGAATTGCCATTATGAAGCAGTTGTACACGAAGACGTCGCACATTAAATAAATAATAATCATGTTGAGTTCTGTGGTGAAAGATAAATCTAGTGTATTCCAGCAGGTCATTTGTTGAAATTTAAACATTATTATTCCTTTATGGAGTATTCAAGAAATAGATCTCCACCCACCAAAATTCTAAATGTGATTATTTCTGCAGTGCTTTCATAGGGATGCTAAAAAATAGTAGCTGATCTGCACAGAAATATCCTTGCTAAGAAGAGAAGCACAGTATTCTAAATTATGGTTCAACCAAAGTCGTATCCCCTATTGCATCTTCTGTGAGGGGGGGGATGTTTTTAAAAGAATAATAGCGGCAAGAGATATAAAGAGCCAGACAGTCGCAGTGCGAAACTTGTTAATATTGTGAAGGGCCCGAGAAACACATCGACATTACTTGCAGTTTACATTAGTTACTCATTATATCTGTTAAGTTTGTCGTTCTGGTCTTCAGTCCTGAGACTCGTTTGATGCAGCTCTCCATGCTACTCTATCCTGTGCAAGATTCTTCATCTCCCAGTACTTACTGCAACCTACATCCTTCTGAATCTGCTTAGTGTATTCATTTCTTGGTCTCCCTCTATGATTTTTACCCTCCACGCTGCCCTCCAATGCTAAACTTGTGATCCCTTGATGCCTCAGAACATGTCCTACCAACCGGTCCCTTCTTCTTGTCAAGTTGTGCCACAAACTCCAATCCTCCCCAATTCTATTCAATATCTCCTTATTAGTTATGATCTAGCCATCTAATCTTCAGCATTCTTCTGTAGCACCACATTTGGAAAGCTTCTATTCTCTTCTTGTCCAAACTATTTATCGTCCATGTTTCACTTCCATACATGGCTACACTCTATACAAATACTTTCAGAAACGACTTCCAGACACTTAAATCTACACTCAATATTAACAAATTCCTCTTCTTCAGAAACGCTTCCCTTTCCATTGCCTATCTACATTTTATATCCTCTCTACTTCGACCATCATCAGTTATTTTGCTCCCCAAATAGCAAAACTCCCTTACTACTTTAAGTGTCTCATTTCCTAATCTAATTTCCTCAGCATCACCCGACTTAATTCGACTACATTCCACTATTCTAGTTTTACTTTTGTTGATGTTCATCTTATATCCTCCTTTCAAGACACTGTCCATTCCATTCAACTGCTCTTCCAAGTCCTTTGCTGTCTCTGAGGTTCACCGATGACATTGTAATTCTGTCAAAGTTTTTATTTCTTCTCCATGGATTTTAATGCCTACTCCGAATTTTTCTATTTTTTCCTTCACTGCTTGCTCAATACACAGTTTGAATAACGTCGGAGATAGGCTACAGTCCTGTCTCACTCCCTTCCCAACCACTGCTTCCCTTTCTTGTCCCTCGACTCTTATCACTGCTATCTGGTTTCTGTACAAATTGTAAATAGCCTTTCACTCCCTGTATTTTACTCCTGCCACCTTTAGAATTTGAAAGAGAGTATTCCAGTGAACATTGTCAAAAGCTTTCTTAGAAAAATGATAATCAATTTCTAAATGTGGCAGGGCTTCTCAAACTATTAATTCACTCCCCGTATGATTGAAAACTACCTTGTGTCTGCACTACTGTTCCATATCTTCAGCTAGCAATTGCGAATACCCCCTGGGTTGAGCACTGTTTCGTATCTGTTGCTAACGAGTGCAATTACGGTTGCATATCTCGACTTCAGCATATTGACTCGCACACAGAGCTAAATTTAAAAGTATGCGCCTATCTTTGGTTTGCAGCCACTGATGGTCCTTGCGATTAACTTGGCCGCCAGCTGTCAAACACCTGCTTGACACTGCTCGAAGTCATATATCTCTGACTTCCCCCCTCCTCCCCCTCCCCGCCTAAACGTGGTGTTGGAGTAGCCGTTACAAGAATCACCTTTGTATCTCAGAAGCTGACGTTTCGCATATATGAATGGCACGCACTTATTTAACCAACTGACAACGATGTATTCGCATCTGTTGCTAGACACAACTACATTGTTTGCTTAATGGTACATTCGACATGGTTACATGACTTATGTTATTGGCCTCGTCTTTGCTACGGTACATTGTTGTGTTTTTTTCAAATGCACTTGTGAATGGACCGTATCCGAAACTAGCAGTGCAAATGAAACATTCTAAACTGCAGTCGGCCGCTGTGGCCGAGCGGTTCTAGTCGCTGTAGTCCGGAACTGCCCTGCTGCTGCGGTCGCAGATTCGAATCATGGCTCGGGCATGGATGTGTGTAATGTCCTTAGATTAGTTAGGTTTACGTAGTTCTAAGTCTAGGGTGCAGCGCGGGATTAGCCGAGAGGTCTCGGGTGCTGCAGTCATGGACTGTGCGGCTGGTCCCGGCGGAGGTTCGAGTCCTTTCCTTTGGCATGTGTGTGTTTGTTTGTCCTTAGGATAATTTAGGTTATGTAGTGTGTAAGCTTAGGGACTGATGACCTTAGCAGTAAAGTCCCATAAGATTTCACACTCTAGGGCACTGATGACCTCAGATGTTACGTCCTGTAGTGCTTACAGCCATTTGAACCATTTTTTAAACTGCAGCCCTGTCAAATAATGTTCTTTTTCCGGTTGTTCTAGGCTCTTAAATCTT
Organism: Schistocerca cancellata; assembly: GCF_023864275.1. Classification (NCBI taxonomy): domain Eukaryota; kingdom Metazoa; phylum Arthropoda; class Insecta; order Orthoptera; family Acrididae; genus Schistocerca; species Schistocerca cancellata. The sequence goes on from NC_064630.1 coordinate 444,605,934, forward strand.
AGACAACTGCGGAAGGAGCATGCGTAAATGAAGCTATATGTTACTGTAACTGTAAGATAGCAGTTTTCAGGAAGGAAAACTTACCGACCCTTGCTTGACCCCAGAATCCCCTTTGGGATTCCTATAAATTAGGAGGCCCCGTAGCAAGCGACATCGTTACCGGCGAGCGGCTCCCCTCCGACCCTACCCTCGCTGTATTGAACGCGAGGCCAGTTATTTAGTGACCTCAGGGAAAATCTTTTGAAGAGGGGGGGGGGTGCCCCCTCCGCTCTTTGTCTCGGGCGTCTCGCTCTTTTTCACCAGAAGGCTTTTGCGCAGATTTTCATCTCTTTAACGAACGGCGGGAGTTACTTAAATCCCTCGCCACTAGTTTTTCGCTCTGTGGGGTCTGACATCGGCCGGGGCTTAGGCGCGCCAGCGGCAGCGGCTGCAGCTGGATTTCCATGTCCCCCCCTTCCCCCTCCACCCCTTGTGAAAACGGTCGTTAATGCAGTTATGACGCGCGGCTTGTATTACGGGCCACCCGGGCGCGTATTTCACTTAAAATGGCAGAGGCGGGCCGCGGCTGGGGGGTCCCAGAACCACGCAGTGCAGGCGACGGCGGGCTTTTACATCCGCTGCGACGCGAACGGGATGAGGCGCGTTAGCCGCTGAATGGGACCACGTCTTTGTACGGTCCTGGGCGACACATTTACTGCTGTACGGCGAGAGTCGTAAAGGCAGCGCGGGCGCGGAATGTCGGCGCCTGCCGCTCTTGTCCGGCAGACACCGTCGCCGGGGTGACACCCTCGGCACTAGCAGGTCTGTGAGAGAGGGGGCGCAGCTGACGAGACGGCGACAGGCAGAAACACTTTAGCTGAAGATTCGTTGCTTAACGTGTGTCTTGTGTGAGAACCCTTCCCAAGATATGTAATGTTGTAGCAATTGCCTTATTGCATTTACGACATCGTAGCAGCTAACCATAGCGGACAAAAAAGAAAAGTTATTCACTTTTTGATGGAAGTAGTTACTGCTGCACTCTCACTCTTTACTAAATTGCACCACATCCTAGCTTAGTATACAAAACGATCCAACAAAACTTCGCATGCAAAAAAAGGCTGTGTTTAAAACTTACGTGTCATTTAAACCAACTGCAAATGTGTGTTAATGTCAAATACATATGACCAATGCTCAAGATGCTTAGCGTGCGTTCGCTGGCGGCTTTCGGAGAGAGAGGACGAACTAGCGTACGGGCAGATTGTGGTAGGTGGCAGCGTGGACGGCCGCTGGGGTTGTATCGTACGGTGAGCTATTTTGGGGTGGGAAGCCACGCCTCGTCGCGGTTTGGTTGCGACTCGTCCAGGAGGGCGGTGAGGCGATGTGCCTGGAGGCATGATGTTCTTCCGTAAGTATTATCGAGTTCCCGGCTTCTTGTGGTAAGATTCCTCTTTCCTTATGCATTGTACCCCTCCCCCTAAAGAGGACGTGGTGGTTTAAACTGTGGCCGTTGGTCTGTGAAACTGTGGCTGTTGGTATTCGGCTGCCTCACGCAGACTAGGCTCTTAGTTGCTAGTGTGTGTCGGTTGTTTGCTATTTATTTTACTGCCCGCAAGGTTGCACCGGCTAGATTGCCTCCTGGTAGAGCGACGTTAAGTGTTCAATGAGCGTACAGTTGAAATTTCTGTTATTAACAAATACGTCGTTGCTCTGTGATTATTAAATACTACTGGCAAGATTACTATCTTTCGAAAGAGCGCCGTTGATATTCCTGTTGTTCTTAACGTGCACCACTGAATAAAAATATGTTTAACGGCAAGCAACAAGAAGAGCCTTTCGACAGAGCGCCGTTCAGTATTCAGTGAACGTAAAGTTAAAATTACTGTTATAACCAAATATGTCGTTGCTCCCTGATTATTAATAACTTGGCGAGATTACTACCTTTCCACAGAGCGCAGTTGATATTTACTGTTGTTATTAACGTGTTCCGGGGCTTTCGACAGAGCACCGTTGAGTGCTCTATCAGCGTACAGTTGAAAATACTATTATTAGAAATGTTTGACAGCCACTAGCAGTTGTACTCTGGGCTTGTGACTTGGTTGCTTACATAGTTTTAGTTCTTTAAAATATTGCTGTTTAAGCTCCTTTTATGTATGTGTATGTTGGATAGCAGCAGATCTGGCGACTTTTAGCGTTGTCAGCAAGGTAAAATAATTCTAGTTTTATATGCTGTATTTACTGGTGTTTAAACTTCCTTATTTTTAATGTAGGTATATGCTGGGTCGCAGCAGGTCTGGCGACTAAGTATTACTGTTGTCAGTAACATCTGTTACTTGTTGCTTCAACGATTATCTTGTTGTAGTCCTTTATCTATGTCCGTTAATATTTAAAAGGTAAATTAACTCTGAGCATTGAATAGTCTTACCGGCAGCAGGTTTACCTGTTAGCTTACGGCCATCAGCTGTAGTACTCTGGGCTTGTTGCTTGGTTGACTACATTTTCTAGTTCTATGTTCATACGTACGCTTTATATATATATATATATATATATATATATATATATATATATATATATATATATATATATATATATATATAATTTGTCGCAAGGGCTCTGAGAATTAATTTGTCATTATTGGGAAGACAACAAACCTTTGTATTTATGATCATTGCAGGGCCGACATTGGTTTCCGATGTTCCGCACCCAACCGTAATCCTGTACCCTGTACCTTGGGCGCGTAGTTGGGTTGAGAGAGTTGCCTATTCTGAGGCGCGCCACTCGCTTTCTCTGTATTGCTCGATACCACGGAACTTTGCGTAGCCCTCCCACTCCTGTTGTTATCGTGATCTTCAGTCCTGAGACTGGTTTGATGCAGCTCTCCGTGCTACCCTATCCTGTGCAATCTTCTTCATCTCCCAGTACCTACTGCAGCCTACATCCTTCTGAATCTGCTTAGTGGATTCATCTCTTGGTCTCCCTCTACGATATTTACCCTCCACGCTGCCCTCCAATACTAAATTTGTTATCCCTCGATGCCTCTCCCTGACAGCCTTGCCCCTCCCAAGTCTGTCAGTAGTGATCTATTAATCTGATGGAATTACATTTTCCTGGAGACATACTGAGTCTCATCTTTATCTTTGACAGGGGTGGAAGCCGAAATAACGAATTAAAGTTTGTGCCAAGGCCGGGATGTGAATTGAGGATTCCTGCCTAGAAGTTAGATGTGTTATCCACTACACCACCCTGGCATTGTGGCTCACATAGCTGTCTTGTTGAGCGGGACTAGTGTAGTCCATGCAGCTGCCTAAGCCACAATGCCAGGACAGTGTAGTGGATAACGCATCTACCTTCTAAGAAGGAGACTTGGTTACAAGAACTGGTATTGGCCCAAATTTAATTCGTGACTGGAGCTTCTATCCTTATCGAAGACAAAGTTTAGACTCAGTATGTCTTCAGGAAATGTAATTCCATCAGGTTGTTTGAATTCATCATTGACCTCCCAAGTAGTCACTGTGGACTGCATTTCGAAGCGAGTAGAAAGTTGTTGGCGAGCGAGATGGCAACAGGACGAATCTGGAACATTGATTGCCATGGGACCTGGCAGCATATAGAGAATCATAATGGTCAATGTGGGAGATGGCCAAGCAGTATACAGGGACCACTAACTTAGAGAGTGGACAGTGTCTTCAGACGACGTCCAGAAGAAGACAGCAGCAATATATGGAGACGAGGAATGTTGCAGATTAAATCTTGCTTTATTGTACAGAGGATTGTATTTTAATGACCTACACCTACGTACGGGCGGCTGACAGGAGTTGTCAGGGTGAACTTATTGTGTGGTGGGTACTGAAAACTGTGAAGGTAGCCAGTGGCTGTTGCTGAACACAGTGTAACCGCCACAAGTGGTGAGAAATATACTGCATGGCGTGGCCATGAAGCCGTTAGAGAGTGATTTCGCTATTGTGGTTTTGTATTCACGGAGAAGTCGTGTTACAGTCACTGTACATAGTACTAAATGTGTGTGCTGCTTGTGTCCGTTGCCATATATAAGGTAGTTCTGTGTAACGGTGTACACTGTAGCATTAGTTGAACGTTTGTTGGAGGTTCTTGTTAAGAGTGTGGCTCTTGTTGCGGCATTTGTTCATCTATCATTCTGTTCAAAATGGTTCAAATGGCTCTGAGCACTATGGGACTTAACTTCTGAGGTTATCAGTCCCCTAGAACTTAGAACAAATTAAACCTAACTAAACTAAGGACATCACACATATCCATGTCCGAGGCAGGATTCTGGCCTGCGACCGTGGGGGTCGCACGGTTCGAGACAGTAGCGCCTATAACCGCTCGGTCACTCCGGCCACCTAGCATTCAGTGTTTTTATGGTCGCCCACTCATAAAGCTACTACGAGTTGACATTGTGACTTTTGTTCTGGGTCAGTTTCCACTTCTACGAGACTGGGGACGAATAACACTAGTGCTTAAAATATTTTATCTGCTTCGAATAAGTTTCTTGTTATTTATTGTTTGTGTTGCACCCATTTTTAAGTAAGAATTGTTTGTAGGCAGAATAACGTTGATTTTGATGTTAATGGCTGAGCATTTCTGTTGAGTCATTTGACCTTCATGAGTTAAAATACGTTTGTTAATAAATACTGTTTTAAAATAAGCCAACGCGTGCCAAACCATAATTCACCACCGAGCGGGGTGGCGCAGTGGTTAGACACTGGACTCGCATTCGGGAGGACGACGGTTCAATCCCGCGTCCGGCCATCCTGATTTAAGTTTTCCGTGATTTCCCTAAATCACTCCAGGCAAATGCCGGGATGGTTCCTCTGAAAGGGCACGGCCGACTTCCTTCCCAATCCTTCCCTAATCCGATGAGACCGATGACCACGCTGTCTGGTCTCCTTTCCCAAACCAACCAACCAACCAACAACCATAATTCACCCGAATCTAGTACCAAAAACATTTATAAAACATATAAAGGACAAGATACACTAGATTAGTATACAGTCCAAGCAAATAAACCTTCACTTACTATATTCCTTTTACATTTATTTGTATAACTTACGTAAACTTTTAAACAAGGGACAGACATGTCTAAGTATTAAATCCAAGTATAGATTACACATGCATCACAGTGGCGTTGGCCCGAGAATAATCCGCAGCTTTTGTCGTTTTCCGTTGTTAATATCAGATTTGCAATTATTATTACTGTTGATTACTAAAGCATTCATAAAACGTAATTACCAATAAATAATAACTATTTACAACATAAAGACAGGGGTATAGAGGAAGTTGAGACGAACACTTTGTTACTGGACGCTTACGGTGTACCAACTTGGGGAATTGTCAAAAATATGCCTAGAATGACCACCTAAGCTATAGCGCATGTGCAGTGTGCGCAATGTATTGTTCCCAGAGAAAAAGAGTAGGACATTTTTGTAGTAAATTTGATATAATTTAGTTTTTTACTGGGATACTTACCCACTATAGTCAGCGCTCATCTAGTTATTCGAGAAATACGTAAAGAAGGAGAATTTCAAACGCTCCCCCATCACCACACTCATCTTAATAGTCCGGATTTTTTGTGTGTTGATCAAGGAACCCCAATTTACAACTGCACAAAAACATGTGAATCCACGCATTATTTTCCGTATTCAGGCATCTTTGGTCTTCACTGATTGGTCTATTAAACCACCGGCTTAATCGGCTGTTCCAGTGACATAGTTAACTGAAACCGTCCTGTGAGGGTACTAGAAGAAAGAAGAATTTGAGCCGTGCACGGCTCGTGTTCGTGCCATTTATTGTTTGTCATCTTTTATTATGGCACTGCTGCCTCGTTTTCTTAATCCATTTACTGGCGTCACTAACTTCCTGCCTAACGTGTCCGTGAGCGGCAGCATCAGCGCGCATCGGTAAGTTTACTGTCGTACCATCTCTGGAGCGACCCATAGTATTTCCGGGTCGTCGTGTATCTGGCAGTCAGTTGGAGACCAGGAGGGCGGTCGGGACGCAGCAGCAGTGCAGTTTGGGACAGATCCCCAGTGAGGTCGACACAGCCAGTACCAGCGGGGACGACCGTTGGTTGGTCGTTCGGTCGGTCGCCTCATTGACGTCGTGTATTTGGGTCGGTTCCGTCCTGTGCAGAGATGTCGGTTGTGTTACCTCTGCATGGACGGCTCCGAGCCAGGGCCTCCGGGAGGTCTCCGTCCGAAGGAAGTCGAGTCAGTTGGACCAGCAGTGCCGGCCGCGGTGGTCTAGCGGTTCTAGGCGCGCAGTCCGGAACCGCGCGGCTGCTACGGTCGCAGGTTCGAATCCTGCCTCGGGCATGGATGTGTGTGATGTCCTTAGGTTAGTTAGGTTTAAGTAGTTCTATGTACTAGGGGACTGATGACCTCAGAAGTTAAGTCCCATAGTGCTCAGAGCCATTTGAACCATTTTTTGGACCAGCAGTGCAGTTGGGCTGCAGCGGTAGTGAAGTCTGGGACGGAGCGCCGGTGAGGCGCGGACAGCCAGTGCTCTCCAACCGCTGGCGACACACAGGAACTTCCCGACACAGGGATATTAGAGCAGGACGATCGCTGGTTGGTCGTTCGGTTGTTCGTCTCTTCGGCCGACGTATATTTGTTCCTTTCACCGTTTCCAATCCTGGGGAGTCAGTCGGTTGGCGTAGAGCAGCAAGGAAGTCCCCAGCGGGTGGAGACGGGTCGGAGCCGCTGGCGGCGTGCACGCGTGGTTGCAGTGTGAGGTTCTGCTTGCGAGTGCTACGAAGTTTGTCGCCCACCGATCTTGGACATGGGAGTTGAGTCCTCACTTAACCTACCATCGAGACTCAGCTTCTTACATTTCATCGTTTGATCCTGGTTGTCACTTTTGCGCCATTCCCGCGAGCAACAACATGTGTGTTTTCAAGTTGGCTAAGATTCCAGTCGTCTTCCTGTGGAATTAATTTATTCCCTATTATTGAAGTTGACCAGCGGTTACCGATTACCTGCACTGGTAGTTGACGTAATTTTAGGCAGTGTATTTTCCACGTCGTGTTGTTGCTGTCCAGCACGGCGTGTAATTAGACAGCTGAGGTATTGTTGGCCGTTGTGGGTGACAATTTTCTGTGTGTCGTTGTATTGAAATCTTGTGGTAGTTTTGCTGGTTGCATGGAGCGGAACTGATCTTGTTCATTGGTCGGTCGGCTCTCTGTTGCTTGGGCTGCCTTCAGATAAAGAAGTCGTTGGCAGGCTGCCTGTCTCACATAAACGGGCGTTAGTATTACAATGCCAGGCCAACCCTCAGAAAATTCTGAGTGATCTTCCTTGTGCATTACATAGTAATTTCCCTGTTTGAGTTTTAGTTATTTGGTTGATGTGTGGCCTTCTGCCGAGTGTCAATATCTCTTAAATTATGTTCAGGTCTTGCATTTAAGGCATGAGATTCTTGTTCTTTTATATGGAGCCTTTAGCCCAATTTAGTATGAAATGTCTTAAGACAAAGCTTTCTGCCTTTTAAATTGAAACCCTTGTACTAGGCCTTAAGCCGTTAAACATATTTTTTAGGTATGTGGCCTTCAGCCGAGTATTAATATCTCTTAAATTAAAGTTCTTGTCTTGCCCTTAAGGCATGAGATTATTATTTCTTATAGGGGCCTTCAACCGAATTTCATATGAAATATACGGCCTACTGCCTTCTAAAATTGAAACTCTTCTTTCTAGGGCTTAAGCCATTAAATTATTTCTTGATGTGATGCCTTCAGTCGTTTTTTCATGTCTCTTAAATTAATGTTCTTGTTGTTATGCTTTTGTTTTAACATAAGGCTTTCTACCTTTTGATTGAAACTCTTCTTATTGCTTAATATGCGGCCTTCAGCCAATTTCCATTAAAATTAAATTGCTAAGGTCTTCAGCCTGTTTAGCAAAGTAGCTTTGCAGTCAGAAGTCTAGACAAAAAATTGTCACTTTCATCATATTAAAACTGAAAAAACTGTGAAGTAAAAACTAACACCCGTTTTACAGTTGGTAAGTGCAGAACAAAGCTCAGATGGGTCAAATGTCTTGGAGCTCTATGGGACTCAACATCTGAGATCATCAGTGCCTAGGAACTTAGAAATACTTAACCCTAACTAACCTAAGGACAGCACTCACATCCCTGTCCGAGGCAGGATTCGAACCTGCGACCGTAGCGGTCTCGCGGTTCCAGACTGAAGGCCCTAGAACCACTCGGACACAGATACCTGCCAGAACAAAGCCGGTAGTGCAATTATAGCTCAGAAAAAGAACGACAAAAAAGGTCGAATATGGGAAATAATTCGTGTAGTCCCCAAATTTTGTACAGTGGTGGGACGGAGTGTCATGGACTACGAAACATCCAACCCAGTGTGGTTGAATACGGGGGAGTGGGAAGGGGAACGTTTTAATACCACTTTCGAGAGTTTTTGTTGAGTAAAAAAATGGTTCAAATGGCTGTGAACACTATGGCACTTAACATCTGAGGTCATCAGTCTCCTAGAACTTAGAACTACTTAAACCTAACTAGCCTAAGGACATCACACACATCCATGCCCGAGGCAGGATTCGAACCTGCGACCGTAGCGGTCGCGAGGTTCCAGACTGAAGCGCCTAGAACCGCTCGACCACACCGGCCGGCTTTGTTGAGTAACTTCACAACCGTAGCCTCTATCGAAAACTTATTTTCGTTCAAAATTAGATTAAAATTCCTACAAAAAAGATCTAATTAATTTTCGTATAGGACCTATACTTTGCAAGCAGAGAGAAAGAATACGGAAAGTCTGACGCACTGTTACGCTCGAAGATAGTACCTCTGATGGACACTAAAAACGTCTCCAAGATCTACCTTGGCAGCTCCTGGAAGTCGATCCGACCATGCGAAAGACCATAGAAAATGTCGAGCAAGCTTCTGCAAACACGGAAGCTACTGCAGAATTGCGGTACGGCTGAGCGCCCAAGTCTGTAACTGAAGCATAATGATATCATGGGAGCCGAGAGATACCATCATACTGCTAGTGACAAACCTGGGTGTCTTAAGGAGGGCTAGGTACAACGGTAAAAAAAAAAGTATTCTGGTGAGGCACCAGCAGGAAAGTGCTTCTGATAGATGAAGTTGTGAAAGTATGAAGTCACGAGGAGAGCTTACAGCGAGGGAAAACCGGGACAGCATTGCTGCTGCTCATCCTTTTGCTGTGTCAGACACCGATGCTCATGGCTCCTATCTCCTAAATGGAAGCTGGGAGCTGACCTCTGTGAGTCAGTGAGAATTTCAGGTGGATCTGGGGCCTGATTCCAAAGTGCATCTTCGACGTCAAAAAGTGCACTTTGGAGACTGATACGTAGATCTGGAGGCCGTTGGATTCCACAGGTCGACAACCGCCCCACGACATAACAGCCACCACCCGACACTTCACTGCGCTGTCAGTACTTCAAGTCGAGAGCATGCCTATCTTCCTCTGCTGTATTACCGCCCAATATTGTGTTATTGTCAATAATGTTTTTTTCTAGTGCTCCGGAGAATAACTAGACCATTGTGTCCTGCCCAGATGCCTCCTGCCGATCGTAGCAATCTTCTGTATCTGGTGTCAGCAAGTGGCTGCCGATGGTACAGTCACATAGCCCGGTTCCACACTGAGCAAGTGGTTGTCAGTGGTAGAGGTCTCTACACCTGGTGTCACGCTGAATATGTGGTTGCCGTTGGTAGAGTTGTCTATGCGTGATGCCACACCCATACTTCTAAGATAATAGCAGCAGACCATCTATGCAGTTCCGATATGTCAACTGCTACCAGTGGAAGTTCGTAATAGCGTGGTGTGGTGAGTGACTGGCATTTGTTTGCTTTCTTGTTCTCTATTTTCGTATGGACATATTGAGCCATATGGACATCCAGGGTACACCGTAGGTGTAGTGTGCTAGACCGCAGCAACCTACAGGCTAGTTTCAAATCCGTGGGAACACTAGAGAAGTTTACTTGCAGCCATTGAGGTGTCCGTACTGTATTTATCTAGAAATGACTTGGCATGTTTCAGTCTGTGCCAGCTACCTGCAGTACGCGTAGAAGGGTTGGTCATGCGGCACACCAGTGCGCACAATCTCGTTGGGCTATGACACGGCACAAAGATTAAGTATAGTTTAAACCTTTTTCTGGCTATTGTGTGTGCAGTTTCCTTGTTTACTGGCATAAAGACAAATAGAGTTTAGACAAATGCTAAACAGACGAGCAATGTTCCTGAATGAAACAGAGGAAACTTTGAAGGGGTTGACAGCCGCGTTATTAAAAACTACAATCCAACAGGGGCAAGGCAATGAAGCATTGCTTAGGAGATTAGAGCAATACGAACTTGTTGGGGGCAAGTACTTCTTGATTCACGAGAAAATAAAACTGTGCTGTGTGTACCCGAACATTCGATCGATCTCGCTGTAGCTAACCTCATAACCCCATTTTCGAAAAAAAAACAGAGAGAGTATCTATTTTTGTTAGCGACGTAAAGGCTGCCGCTAAATTAGGAAAACAGAAGAAACGCTCTTGAATATGGCTAGATTATTGTTAGTGGGTGACGCAAAAACATACGTTATGTACCAATAGAACCTGAGTAAGGCCAAAACGTCTGATGAACTGGCTAACGGTCTAATACAGCGCTGGCGAAAGTAGAACAGTGCGAGGTTCTGTAGGAGAAACTCAATGAACTATCACACAAGCACAGCGAATCTGTGAAATCATTCTCTGACATTATTAGGAAACTCAACTTGCAAATGTGTGAACTAATGCAGAATGCGGAGGCCGATAGACTGATCCTGCGTGCGTCAGGGGATAGGACTCTGAGTGTCTTTCTGTGGGATGTATGTCAGTGAGACAGAATGGAGAACCTAGGTGACTCATCTGCTGCCTGAATGAGACTGACATTGGTACACAAGGACCGAGTGATCAGGTGTTTTTTCATTTTCTGAAATGAAGAGTTTTACTTGTGGGCGCATGGGTCGTATCAGGAAATTATGTCGTCAGCCCAATTATTATGAACCTGGGGAGCAGGCAATAAAACGAGTGATTGTCGGAAGAAGACGGGGAAAGCAACGTCCTGACAAACAAGCGTTGAAGAGTAATGGCGGAGGGGGGGAGGGGATGTCTCATCCGTCGGACGACATTCCCAGTAGAACATAAAACTCCAGAAAGGTATGCAGAGAAAGAGTGTTGCTTGCTAGGCAAAGCAAACGGTGCGGAACATAAATTGCACTATGCAGGTCGCAGGTGTCAGTAGTCAGTGTGGACCTCTTGGGCAGAAGGAGACTGCTATCGCCAAGGTACATGTTACGTAGAGTAGGTGATAATGACGTGAAGTCATTGGCGACAACGCTGTTGAGTTTTAATGTGGACAATAAGTGTTTTCTAGAGCATGTACCAGTACTGCCGCGGGTTGGCGAGGGGAGTTGTGCGATACTGGGACTCGACTTCCTTGCTCAACATGACGCGTAAATTGCAGCGTACAGACTAACTTGGTAGGACATTATGCCCCCTAGGGGCGACAGCTACAAGCGCTACACTGTCGCAAGGTTGACTATCAGGGAGGCGGTACCCAATAAACTGCGGACACAGGCACTAAAGATCACTCAGCGTGATATAATAACGCAAGGTACAGGGAAGGTGATTTCGGTGAGCATAGATACAGACCCATCTAAAGATTTTTTATATGTTATAGATACATTTTAAAATAATGAAAAAGTCACTCTGTATTGTACGCAGAAGTGCAGTACGCGTCAGTGACGTGAAAGATTTTATGGTTCCATTCATTCTTGATAATTTGGCAGGGACGAAGTGAGTCTACCAAAGGACACAATAATTGATAATGTAGATTTTTTTGGCGAAAATGGCAGACAGGTGAAGTGAGGACCTCTGCCACAAAAACACTGTGAATACGTCTACATTAAGTGAGGAAGTGAAGCATTTACAGGGAAATAGTGAAGCAATGGAAGCTTCGTTACTGCAGCTCATAGCTTTGTTTAATCCTAGTCGTCAGTTGCCAGAAAAACACTCATGGAATACAGAATCTACCACTACACCTACATGGATACTGTGCAGATCACATTTAAGTGCCTGGCAGAGGGTTCATCGAGCCACCTTCACAATTCTCTATTATTCCATTCTCGTATATCTTTTCGTACGAGTTCTGATTTCTTTTATTTTATCATGGTGATCGATTCTCCCAATATAGGTCCCTGTCAACAAAATATTTTCGCTTTCGTAGGAGAACGTTGGTGACTGGAATTTCGTGAGAAGATTCCGCCGCAACGAAAAATCCCTTTGTTTTAAGGATGTCCATACCAAATCCTGTATCATTTCAGTGACACTATCTCCCATATTTCGCGATAATACAAAACGTGTTGCCCTTCTTTGAACTTTTTCGATGTACTCCGTCAATCCTATCTGGTAAGTATCACACCACGCAACAGTATTCTAAAAGAGGACGGACAAGCGTAGTGTCCGTCCTTAGTAGATATGTTACATTTTCTAAGTGTCCTGGCAGTAAAACACAGTCTTTAGTTAGCCTTCCCCACAACACTTTCTATGTTTTCCTTCCAATTTAAGTTGTCCGTAATTGTAATTCCTAGGTATTCAGTTGAATTTACCACCTTTAGATTTGACTAATTTATCGTGTAACCGAAGTTTAACGGATTCCTTTTAGCGCTATGTGTATGACCTCACACATTTCATTATTTAAGGTCAATTGCCGATTTTCTAAATCGTTTTGCGATTTGTTCTGATCTTCTGATGACTTTATTAGTCGATAAACGACAGCGTCATCTGCAAACAACCTAAGACGGCTGAGGGCCTATAGCACTACCTTGGGGAACGCCAGAAATCACTTTTGTGTAACCCCATGACTTTCCGTTAATTACTACGAACGGCGTTCGATAAAACGAGCAATGGCATCAGAACCAGTTTTCCAAGTTCCTAGTTTTCAAAAAGAATTTATTCTGTTTTGTGATGCAAAATATACGACTCTGGGGGTTGTCCTAGGACAGAATATAGTTGGAAAAGTAGGATCCTCTAACGTACGCATCCCGACAGTTGAGCAAAGCAGAGCTAAAATACTCCACGATTGAGAAGGAGATGCTAGCAGTAATCTATGGCATTACACAATTCTGTTGTTGTTTATGTGGCCGAAAGTTTGAAGTAGTGACAGATCAAGATTCTCTCGAAAGGTTATTAGGATTGAAGGACACTTGCAGAAGATAATCAAGGTGCGCACTCCATTTGAGTGAATTTGATTATGAGGTAATACACAATCCAGGAAAAAAGGCGTGTTAACGTCGACAGTCAGAGTAGAAAAACTGTAGTTCTACAAACAATGTGCAGCAGCGTTGCTGAATGGCAAAAGACTCAAGCTGGAGATACTGACTGTCAACAATTCAAGTCGCAACCTCAGTTCATAACGCACGACGACTTGCGGTGAGGATCAGTAAAGTGTGTATTACGAGTGACGACATTCCAGAACGAAGTCTTGGCACAGGAACCAATCCATATGTTGTCAGGCCATGGTGGGCGAAGAGCAGTTAATAGATGAATTAGCGAGAAATTTTAGAGGAAGCCTAGAAAACGAGATGTCGAGATACATGCCAGGAATTGCGAACCATGTGTACAATGAGTTGATCTTAACTACCGACCGATTCTCTGACATCTACCGGAAGCGTCTAAGCCATTTTAAATACCCAGGACAAACATTTTAGGCGCATATAATACAACACAGCAGGAAATAAATGCATATTGACTATAAGCGACCATGTCTTGCGTTATATAGCAATGTTTGCAATTCCTGGCCAAAATCGGAATAAGTTGTTTAAGCATCAGTAAATAATTGGTTGCTCACATTTGACATCCTGGACACGTTGCTTATTGTCAGATCTAATGAAGCAGTTACCTCGACTGCTCCGAATTCGCTATTTGCGATCAAGCCGCTTCCACCATCAAGCCAATGGAAGAACAGACAGATTTCATCACTCTATTTCGAATATTTTGAACTATTACGTTAGCATTAATCATGAAAATTATGATGTATATTTGAATTTCGCATCCTCCTCTTGCGCAAAGGGGCAGGTAACATTGTTGTGTGTCATGGTTCGTCAAGCTGTTTTCGTAGCGTAGTGTGTTGCTCCTGATCAGGGGTCATGACATCTTCGGGGAGAAGTTTATCAGCAAGTATTATGCTGCCTGCATTCCACTGTCATGGACCGGTCTTCCTGCTTTTGAAGAATGAATGGATACTGATTTTTTTAAGTCACTGTTCTTTTTTTTTGTTCTCCATAGATGTTTTCTTGTGTTAGTGTCGTCACGATATGCTCCCAATGTTTATTTCTTGGTAATAGTTGTTTTAAAAGTTTCCTTCGCTAGTCTTTATGCCGCTAGCCTCACAAGCAATCCCTTGAATGTAGGATCGTAAGTTCAATCTTCAGTAAGGCTCATTTGAAAGTATTGTGTTCATAGTTATGACAGGAAAAATGGTGACTGCTACTGATTCACCATATGCATCTGGAAGGCGACAGTAAATGACTGCCTAGGAAGTGCCGAGATCAACGTTCTGTGAGTTATATGTCTTACACGTCACAGAATGGACAACGTCGACATTCAAGACATGTTCAAAACCAACTATTAACTTTCACTATGAACACCGAATAAAAAATAACGGGCCACAGTAATGAAAAAGGTACGTACTGTCAAGAGTGGCCAAATCCTTGGGAGTTACAAACCGTGCAGGATGCTCAGCTATGTATACACCTTAAAGAATGTATACAGAGTGATATAGATGTAACGGGGTGATGAGCACTGGTGGAATGTGATGACATGCAACCAAAAGTGAAACAGTCTGTCTTGGAGCTTATCCTTAAAGGCACAGCTGCAAATAGTGCGGTAATATTTCTTATAGCCACGGAGAAAACAAATATCCAGAGGCTGATTTGTCCAGTGGTTCCAAGTGATATGAATTGCAATGTCACACACTTTTAAGGAAGGATAGTTTGCTCCGAAGGAGCTGAAATGTATGCCCAGAATGGCTTGCTATGAAGGGCAGCAAAATGGTGTGTAGAATATCGTCGCCATACTGCTGTGGTGTCAGGGTGCCTCAGTCACTACCAAAGGGGTCCAGCTATGAAAATGAATGTCACTCCAGACCATCGTTCTTGCTTGTCATGGCTTATGGCGTGCGACAGTCCGGTTGGTATCCCACCGCTAGCTGAGGCGATTCCAGACGCATCTTCGCTGGTCATCGGTGCTCAGTTCGAAGCTAGTCTTATCACTGAAGACAATTCTCCTCCAGTCAATGAGGTTTCAGGCCGAATGTGCCCAACACCGACGTAATCGAGCTTGTTAGTGTACAGAGGTCAATGGCAGGCGGCGCAAAGGACACTGTGATCTCAGTCTCCTTTCTGTGAGACGCCTATTAATGGTCTTTGTGCTAACTGAAACACCAGCTGCACATCGGATCGACGATAATGGTGAATCCGGGGTTCTGGGTGCCTCTCTCCGCGTGTGAAAATCTCATTCTGCCGTTTACCTAGTGAGATAGTATTTTAGCCCTGTCACAAGGAAGCCAAATATAACACTCACTGCTCAATAGATAATACTGGTTCAAATGGCTCTGAGCACTATGGGACTTAACATCTGATGTCATCAGTCCCCTAGAACTTAGAACTACTTAAACCTAACTAACCTAAGGACATCATACACATCTATGCCCGAGGCAGGATTCGAACCTGCGACCGTAGCGGTCGTCGCGTTTCCAGACTGAAGCCCTTAGAACCGCTCGGCTACCGCGGCCGGCGATAGTACTGGTACAACTGTATTACCAAATATGGTACTACGTTGCAGTAATTGTTACCCTTCGGAGGATTTAAGTAAATTGACCGTGGGTTACCAAATGATTTGGATTATCGTACCTGAATTTAATATAACAGTAGAAACCAGGAATCTTAAGACTGAAAATTAGAAAATTTCTTAAGTACTCAAGTTTACTTAAATGAAATAAAATACTTTCCCAATCCTTATTAGGCATAGTAATATGAATTAAACGTTTAAAGCATCTGTATTGAATTATCATAAGGGAAAGCTACCATTACTTCTTTCCCAGAGAAGTGCAATGAAACTCTACTATAATAAGCTGTTAGCTGTTGTAAATAGTATATGCAAGTTCTCACAGAAATAGTTAACAGCTTTTCTCTTCTCAACAGTAATACTCTGTCTATATAAATTATCTCATCATCAAATGTTGTGAAAGACACTACTAAACGAAAATTGGACAGGGACATAGTGCTGTTTCAATAGTTACTTTTCATGTAGTACAATTATAATTAAAAGTCACTGGCAGTAGGATTTTTGCACTGACTATGAATATTTTTATGAATGAAAGCAATTACTGTAACTTTTTCTTTCATAGGCAAAAACTCTTGTGGAGCCCTCAAACTGTCTTTCCAATTTTTACTACACAAAGCACACAAAACTCTAGAATTACTTCATAATGCAATTTGTAAATGCAGTGTTCAAGAATGTTTCTTCTTATTGAGCAACACTAAACTGGAGTGTCTCAAACTGACCATTACACTAAACCAAACTAAACATACTTTTCTGAGACGATTTGGTAGATGCAAATTTAGGTATTACGTTTCACAGATTCCACCCACCTTGCATGGCTTTTAAAACAATTAATGCCAGGTTCTTAAGCATGACGTTAAATGCATTTACGCTCTAACTAACTTCAAGACAACGTGCTGCAGATAGTCTTTAAAGCACAAACACTTTGAAATAAAGCAAATCAGTCACTATGGAGGTTTTCATAAATGTAACACTAAATTCCTCACTTAACTTTAATTGAAACACAGTATCTCTAGATATCTTTTTGCATTCAGAATTGTGAAAATAATCAACGGTTTATTTTCATTAGATTTTAACACACAGGATATCGGATGTCAGTATTTATGTGGAATGGATCCTAATAGGTATCATGAGAAGAACCAAATCAAAGATCGGACACAAATTTCACAGAATTTCCCTTATTATTGCAAATTAAACAGCATTTAAAAGTACTGGTTCATAATTTGACATAAATCTGACCTCTTAGATTTGCTGAAGTGATGGCGCAATATTGGTGACGACTACATGGTGGCTACCTGGTCTTTCCTCTGGATGTAATTTGCTCTGTTATTTTCTTCTTGGCGACGTTACTTCAAACATTAATCTTTTTCGTTAATAGAGCTCCATTTTATAGCCGTACACACATCCGAGTCCTCTCCATGTTAATCCAGGTACTGGATGCTACCCTCGGCACTTGCGCTGTTCACTTGCCGCTCAGACTAGACTGTCCAGTAGTTAGCTGCCGACTGCCTGTGCTCTCCAACTTGGCGCCCAGACTAAGCGCCACATCCTCCTTTCGGCCCGCGCCAACCACATTTTGGCGCGCGCCAACTGACAGAAGTTACAAATGGGAAGTACTGTTGCTTTTCATTTTATGCAATTCAAGTCCCTAGGTATGAACCAGCTTGTACATAGTTGTAAAGAAACATCTTTAAAAAATTGATATTTAAATACATTAACATATCGACAGAAAAGCCACATAATTATATAACATTTTCCTCCAATAAATAAAAAGAATTTAAATAGTATAGAGAAAACATTTTACACAACTTTCCACTTCATTACAATAGGTCAAACACATTACATAATGAAAAATATATACTTGACACTGAACAGAATTAATCAGTACAAAATATTCATAGTATTAATCATAGTATTACACTCTCTCTAGTTCTACCGCGTCTTTCTTGGCGCTGTGTTCAGCCATAATTTATCCATTCCTCACGACAATGTCGAATAATAGTACCGCTCCTGTTTCGCCGATTGTTCCAACCAGCTTGTTTGCACGTCCTCACTGAGATGCTGACATCTGCGTATATTGTTTATGCACACTTTATGCTTACATCTGCGAGTCATATTTACTGCTCAGCTGAGTACAATGAGTGGAACGCGTCCTCTGTGCCGTTCGATACCTGGGCGAATATCAGTTTGTAATAAATTTTCATAACTCCTTTTTGGTGTGTCGTTTTCTTTGTCTTGTGATTATATTATCTGAATTAGGGTGCTCGGATTTTTTCATGCACACTTGTCGCTTTAGATCATGAAGCGGTTCTGCAGCTGGTGGAAGATTTCATGGCGTCAGGATGATTCTGTCTCCTGCCTCGTTTCGGAAAGCATACAGAATCAGCCTCCGAACTTCTCAATTTTACCAGCATGCTTCGGGCTGTTTGAAATTTTTCTTTTCTATCTAATCTACTTAATTTTAACTTTAAAACTGTGCTGTCGTAATCTGCATTTCGCATCATCGGATTGGAAATCTTGGTTGTTGGTGTCCTTTTTGTGATGTTTGAAGAAGGTGGTGTGTTGTCTCTTTAGATTTCATAACACTTTTCCTTACGTTTTGATATGTTGTTAAGTCGGCTCTGGCTGGTGGGAGGTCCTACGCAACTTGGAACACACAGTGGGTCTACTTGTGCCACATCATGACTGGTTTCACTATCTGACAAGTAGTCAGTGTTCTTATAAAGCGGAGGGTCCACATCAATAAGCCTACTTTTGCCTTCGTTCTTTTGTATGGTAGTTATTTCGTCACACTCGATGTTGCGCTCAGACTCCTGAACTACTACATCATAACGGATTTCTCCAGCTATTGGTTGTGCATCATCCACCGTGTCTGGTGTAATAATCGTTACGGTTTTTAGTGTATTCGTGCATCCCTCTTGCAGGCTGATGATCCGTGTGTAAATGTAGCGTACTGGTTTTACACATTTTCTGGTCTACCTGTGTCGTATTCCTTGTTTTTGACTGTACCATGCTGTCTGAGTTTTAATTGTATTGGTGCAGTCTCTAGTGACAAGTCATCTTCAGTCTATATCCTGGGGTGTGTCATATTCTGTCGTCTGTAAACTCTTGCATCGTGAACTCCAGTGCCATTTGATGATTTGTCCAGTAATACAGTTGCCTTTTAAGCTGGGTGGTTGTAGTAGATTCTGTTGTTCCATAGGCGACCATGTTCGTCTATGAATTCTATAGTCTTCGGTAACAGCTGTCCGGAGCCTCGGTGTCAACCAGAGATGGTAATGGTTGTGCAAGTGTAATTTAAAAGCTAGGCGGGGGGAAGGCCCATCTGCAGTTTCACGGAGATGGACCTCTGGCGGCTGCGCTCCAATGTGGAGGGAGACTTACATTTTCTTGAATCTATGCATTTTGCCCTGTTATGCTGTGATTATCTCACTGCTATACTTTGGCACGCTATAAGCCAAAGTCTATGCTCCAATTACTCTGTTGTACGTAGGACTATCTCTACCTTTGAACTTACTGCACTGGATTCCTCTGTCCCTTTTTTTACAGGTCACACAGATGAGATTACCTTGCTGCCTACAATCTGCCGTCTTATGTCCCTCCTGGCGATTGTGATCTGCATTTCCCTACAAGTGTTTGCCGTGTGGGAAAGATCACAAAAGTGGTAATGCGTGATTCGGAGAAAAATCCTTTAATCGGTAATGACTGACAGTTAATGTAGATTCTGCGCTCTTGTAACAGCAGCTTTGATGGGCTTAGCTGGAGCTCGTTGTCTGAAAGGCCTCTACCCTCTGGACGCTTCTTGAACCTAGTTTTTACTTAGCTTTTAAAGTATTCCCTTAGAATTTCCTCATTCGAATTCAGTTGATGTAGGACTTCCGGAACCCTTTGCAATGTAAGTGTGCGAGACACGGCGCACTGCCAATAGTGGCTTCCGTTTACGGGGACCTTCACACTTTAATTCTTATGTTACGCTGGCTTTTTTGTCAGTCTCTGGCAGTCTCCATGGTACGCTCTCTACACGATTACCTAGTTATTTTTCTGACTAATTTAATTCTACATTTCTTTATAGTGGGGTCTGTCTTGTTAGTACGTCTCTGATCAATTTGATTTGATGGAAACCGTTGTGGCCTGAATTTCCTTAGTATTTTGTGTTACGGCTTTGTTCTTAGTGTTTGGCTCGTCGCTTAAAGCTGCCGCATACGTTTTTAGAAGTGGCTGGGGTTCTACCATTTAAGATATCAGCTGTCCTTCCCTGTAATAAGGTGATATGGATTTGCAATAGCTCTATTACCGCAACATTCACAAGAAATCCTGAGCTTACTAGCTGTATTATGAATCTTTCGTTCTCTTCTTATCAGATGAATACGTAAACTCTGAAGATGAGTCTGTAATTATGTTCTGGCACTTCATTTCACAGGTCCGTCTTGATCACACCAATTTTCACACTTCATTATTACCGTTTTCAGCTACTGCCATCTTAAGATCATGAAATATTCTGATGTAGTATCAATAAACTAAACATGTAGGTACGTAGTAAGTTCCCTTCTTTGAAGAACTCTATTCGTATTCGTTTTGGTTTAAATGGCTCTGAGCACTATGGGACTTAACATCTGAGGTCATCAGTCCCCCAGAACTTAGAACTACTTAAACCTAACTAACCTAAAGACATCACACACATCCATGCCCGAGGCAGGGTTCGAACCTGCGACCGTAGCAGTCTAGCGCTTCCGGACTGAAGCGTCTAGAACCACACGGCCACCGAGGCCGGCCGTATTCGTTTTCTCAGTTCAAAGACAAAAGGGTAGAGTTTGGGCTTGTTGTCGTTGTTGTGGTCATCAGTCCTGAGACAGGTTTGATGCAGCTCTCCATGCTACTCTATCCTGTGCAAGCTTCTTCATCTCCCAGTACCTACTGCAATCTACATCCTTCTCAATGTGCTTAGTGTATTCATCTCTTGGTATCCCTCTACGATTTTTACCCTCCACGCTGCCCTCCAAAACTAAATTGGGGATCCGTTGATGCCTCAGAACATGTCCTACCAACTGATCACTTCTTCTAGCCAAGTTGTGCCACAAACTCCTCTTCTCCCCAATTATATTCAGTACCTCCTCATTAGTCATGTGATCTACCCATCTAATCTTCAGCATTCTTCTGTTGTGCTTAATGAGAGTAATACGGCTCGTGGAGACTGGCTTGATCTTGAATTCGTTACTAATCTCAATCAGTATTACGCCTAGAACTGATACTCTTCCTCTTGGAGACTTAGGCGCTGATGTTTCGTCCTCAGTGGTGGTTCGAGGAATAGTATCCTCAGTAGGTGCAAGAACTGTTCGTGTATTACCTTGCAATGTCGTTCTTGTGCTGGTCACCACACGTGTGGTGTCGCCGCTATCACTTGTTGTCACTCCACGACCGGCAGCAGGGAGAACAGCTGGTGGCCGCTGCTGCTGACGTCAGCTGGCGTAGGCCGTTTCGGGTCGGCGTGCTGACACGCAGGAACTGACAAAGGTGGTTTGCGTAACCGACACGTACTCGACTAGCAGGTGGGCGACGGCCTCCTCGCTTACGCAGAACTTGCCAACGGGCGAGCACACCGCTACACGAAAACGACGAAAAATAGAGTCCCAATCAGTTCCTACAACATCAGGTGACAGATATCACCTTGAAACATCCCCAACCAGCAATGAGATCGCGTGTTCTTCTTGGATGAGAGGAGATTGAAACTGAACAGTGATTTTGGACATATGCTTATATGGAGAGAGGTGGTAACAAGTCATGCACCCGAATCACTATCGAACATAATCATTTTAGTGGTCCTAGTGCTATTGTATGGGGAGCAGTAATTTTGCAGGAAGGGGTTTTGCATCCGAGCCGCCACGATTCCTCTCCTACGCTGACCTCTTCATGTCAGAGTATCACTTCCACCCTACATCCTCATTTATTTGTTGGCTGCATTCTAATCTCTGTTTTTCCCTACAGTTCTTCCCGCCTACTGCTCCTTCTGGAACAGTGGAAGTTATTCCCTGTAGACTTAACATATATCGTATCATGGGCGAACTACCTCCATCTCTGAACACGATACACTCACTGGCCAACGTTACTGTAACACTGTACTCCTTCCCCAAGTACGTCTTTTTAGGGACGCATTCTTCTTTGATGTCCTTTTTGCAGATTATGCGCAACAGTAGCGAACAGTACAGTTGGATGTGCTCTTGGAACAAGAAGATATTTGGTGAATGGGCTGGCCTGTCTGTTCTCCCGACTTAAGTCATATCGAGCACTTATAGGACGCGTTAGAAAGACATATTCCTGCACGTCCACACGCACCAACATCATAAAGCAGTTATCCATTGCGCTAGCAGAGGAACGGAATGCTCTACCACAAGAACTAACTTCAACCCAGTGACCGACATCGGGACGCATTACACAGCACTCATTGTCGTCCGTGGTAATGGCATACCGTATTAAGAAACGTGTCCCGCCTTTCGTAATGTCCAGGGTTGTTGTTGTTGTGGTCTTCAGTCCTGAGACTGGTTTGATGCAGCTCTCCATGCTATTCTATCCTGCGCAAGCTTCTTCATCTCCCAGAACCTATTGCAACCTACATCCTTCTGAATCTGCTTAGTGTATTCATCTCTTGGTCTCCCTCTACGATTTTTACCCTCCACGCTGCCCTCCAATACTAAATTGGTGATCCCTTGATGCCTCAGAACATGTCCTACCAACCGATCCCTTCTTCTGGTCAAGTTGTGCCGCAAACGTCTCTTCTCCCCAATCCTATTCAATACCTCCTCATTAGTTATGTGATATACCCATCTAATCTTCAGCATTCTTCTATAGCACCACATTTCGAAAGCTTCTATTCTCTTCGTGTCCGAACTATTTATCGTCCATGTTTCACTTCCATACAAGGCCACACTCCATACAAATACTTTCAGAAACGACTTCCTGACACTTAAATCTATACTGGATGTTAACAAATTTCTCTTCTTCAGAAATGCTTTCCTTGCCATTGTCAATCTACATTTTATATCCTCTCTACTTCGACCATCATTAGTTATTTTGCTCCCCAAATAGCAAAACTCCTTCACTACTTTAAGTGTCTCATTTCCTAATCCAATTCCCTCAGCATCACTCGACTTAATTCGACTAAATTCCATTATCCTTGTTTTGCTTTTGTTGAAGTTCATCTTATACCCTCCCTTCAAGACGCTATCCATTCCATTCAACTGCTCTTCCAAGTCCTTTGCTGTCTCTGACAGAATTACAATGTCATCGGCGAACCTCAACGTTTTTATTTCTTCTCCATGGATTTTAATACCTACTCCGAATTTTTCTTTTGTTTCCTTTACTGTTTGCTCAATATACATATTGAATAACATCGGGGAGAGGCTACAACCCTGTCTTACTCCCTTCCCAACCACTGCTTCCCTTTCATGCCCCTCGACTCTTATAACTGCCATCTGGTTTCTGTACAAATTGTAAATAGCCTTTCGCTCCCTGTATTTTACCCCTGCCAACTTTAGAGTTTGAAAGAGAGTATTCCAGTCAACATTGTCAAAAGCTTTCTCTACGTCAACAAATGTTAGAAACGTAGGTTTGCCTTTCCTTAATCTTTCTTCTAACATAAGTCGTAAGGTCAGTATTGCCTCACGTATTCCAGTATTTCTACGGAATCCAAACCGATCTTCCCCGAGGTCGGCTTCTACTAGTTTTTCCATTCATCTGTAAAGAATTCGTGTTAGTATTTTGCTGCAGCTGTGGCTTATTAAACTGATTGCTCGGTAATTTTCACGTCTGTCCACACCTGCTTTCTTTGGGATTGGAATTATTATATTCTTCTTGAAGTCTGAGGGTATTTCGCCTGTTTCATACATCTTGCTCACCAGATGGTAGAGTTTTGTCAGGAATGGCTCTCCCAAGGCCGTCAGTAGTTCCAATGGAATTTTGTCTACTCCTGGGGCCTTGTATCGACTCAGGTCGTTCAGTGCTCTGTCAAACTCTTCACACAGTATCGTATCTCCCATTTCATCTTCATCTACATCCTCCTCCATATCCATAATACTGTCCTCAAGTACATCGCCCTTGTATAGACCTTCTATATACTCCTTCCACCTTTCTACTTTCCGTACTTTGCTTAGAACTGGGTTTCCATCTGAGCCCTTGATATTCATACAAGTGGTTCTCTTATCTCCAAAGGTCTCTTTAATTTTCCTGTAGGCAGTACCTATCTTACCCCTAGTGAGATAAGCCTCTACATTGTTACATTTGTCCTCTAGCCATCCCTGCTTAGCAATTTTGCACTTCCTGTCGATCTCATTTTTGAGACGTTTGTATTCCTTTTTGCCTGCTTCATTTACTGCATTTTTATATTTTCTCCTGTCATCAATTAAATTCAGTATTTCTTCTGTTACCCAAGGATTTCTTCTAGACCTCATCTTTTTACCTACTTGATCCTCTGCTGCCTTCACTACTAATGTCCAGGGGACCGTCATAAATCGCAGTGACTTCACTATAATTACTGCCTTCGAATGAAAGTGTCATTTCTCTTCGGCCAATTGCCCAATTGCTTATTTCTTTCATATACCTTGCATTTAATACTGTAGCAGTTCTATCTATGTATAATCCAAGTTTCATCGAGCAATGTTATTTGCCAGTACACATCATGGGAATGTTACTTTCGACATTAGTATATGAATATGTGACGCGAGGTTGTAACGTTTTTGATGTTTAAGTAGATTCATTCCTAATGTAATTATGTAATGTGACGTTTTATATGAGTAAAGTAGAAGACTATGATGACTGCAATACTTAATATATAATAGCAAACAATTTGTCTAGCCGGCCGGTGTGGCCGAGCTGTTCTAGGCGCTTCAGTCTGGAACCGCGCGACCGCTACGGATTTACGAAAAGAGCGACGAGATGAGTAGAACCATATATCACATTCTGCTTTTATACCATTTGACATTACGGTCAATTGGAGATATTCGTGACTGCATGCAAAGACTTTTATTAGTATCCCACCATCAAAAATAATGTGACAGTTTTCTGGTTCATTCTAAATTAATTAGGACTTGACTTTTCGAGCTGTACTTTATTATATTGTCGTAGCCAAAAGCACTTCTAACAAAGGAGGTCTACATTCCCGGAGGGAGTGCGCTCACCAACACCCTTCGTGCTTCTCCAAAGCTCTTAAGGCCTAAGGGTTTCATGTTCTCCCCTCCTTCTCATCCATCATCAACTACATAAACACACCGCTTTACTCTACAAGCTCTAATCTGGTTTGAGTGATTGAATACCTCCAACAAGCAATCTACGCGAAGGAATTAAGTGCTTCAGATTTTGCCACGGATTTGTTTCGATGAAGCCGGCCGCTGTGGCCGAGCGTTTCTAGGCGCTTCAGTCCGGAACCGCGCTGCTGCTGCGGTCGCAGATTCGAATCCTGCCTCGGGCAAGGATGTGCGTGATGTCCTTAGGTTAGTTAGGTTTAAGTAGTTCTATGTCTAGGGGACTGATAACCTCAGATGTTAAGTCCCATAGTACTTAGAGCCATTTGAATCACTTTTTGTTTCGATGAAGCTGCCAAAAAATAATTTCATACTAACTTTCCCTTTAGGTAAGTGTTTAATACTTATTATTGAACTATTTTTTCCTGAATAAATTGCAGCCAGCTGTAATAAGGAATAAAAGGTGTAGTGAACGATGCCATTGTACTTCAGATTCTTCATAACTTAATTTCCATATCTATTTTGCGCCTCCGGATGTGATCAGTAAGCTTAACATCATACCTACAGTCTGCTGTGCTAAAATAGGTCCAGAATGCTGCAGCTTCAGTGATCAGCTGGTATATTTTCTGTTAATGTCCAAAACATTAGTTATAATTTCCTCAACACATAACATAAATGCAATAATTTATAATGGTGAACTTACAAAAAGCTATTGAGTTTCTTCAGCTTCCTCAGCGTCTCTCTCTCCCTTTCTCTTTCTCTCTCCCGCGCACGCACACACACACACACACACACACACACACACACACACACACGCACATGTTTTTAGAAGTTTGGTGACGTGGCTGTAGATGTATCTAACTAGACGCATCTAATACACCCAACACCATCGATAATTTACTCTACTTCGCTATATAGCGTTTAGCTGCCACTGCAGATGCCCTCCTCTTTAGTTTCTTCTACGGCCAGCTTTTCTGTTCTTGAATGCATTAGATGATCTTCCATCGACACGTTCCTTCTGCTGGTTAGCTTCTCTCATAGACTACTTAAATCATCTACTCTTTATTTTATTCATTTCCCCTGATTTATCTATTCAAAGTATTTAACATCCTAATGCAGCAACTTAATTCTTCTCTAGTGTATGTAACTTTGAATAACAGTGCAACAGTTAACGCTTTAAGTTTCAATTCCTGCCGAGCTAATTCGAAAACAGAAATTGTTTCGAGTGTGCCAATCTACATTTTACATGAATGTTTTTAGTACATCACGCCTTGTAGCTGTCAAATATTAACGAAAAGCCTTTTTCTACATGTCCAACACCAAAACTGCTATTTATTTTCTTGCTGACAAGCCGTCAACATCAATATCGTTGTCACTTAGATCTCATTATGGTGGATAATAAAGGTCTGAGTTACATTTTTAAATGTTATGACATAAACAGAAATGTCCTCACCAAATATATCCTACGTACAAAATACATGGCTTATGAAAATACGCTAAGCCTGAAACTAGTCACCCAGGAAATAAATAAGAGTCTTGGTGTTAAATGTTTAAAAATATATATTTTTTTCAAATAAAAAACAGCATTGGTGTCAAACATTTAAAAATGCCGTTTCTTCAATACTCCTCTTACGCTCCTTGTTTTGGTTATCCTGATTGTTCGAAGTTCCTAGGCAACAATAAGCCTTGTATTGTTCTACAATATCTTCCCGTTCTGTAATTCTTTTATTTAAATATATTTGTTACTTTAATTCTTAAATATTTGGTGCGAAACAGGTTGAATATACAAAAATTTGTTACTCTTGCACTGGTATGAGACATCAGGTCGCCACAGTACATCAACTATATGTAAAATGTTTTGTGCTGTACTGCAGCTACACAAAAATGTGAAGTGAAACCTAGGCCATGAAAGTCTCGGAATTTCGTACACACTTATTCCAGTATATTCCACGCTCATATATTCACTGCAGAACTGTGGTGCGTGACGCTAACTAAATAAACGCGAAAAACATGAACCGAAATTATCGTTGCTGGTACTCGCGTAGCAGAACAAAACGAAGATATTCGCTTTGAAAATACTTCGAGCAATGGCGATGGCAGCCACGTAACATGAGGCGAAAGCAGGTAACATTGTCGGCGAAAAAATGGTTCGTCATGGCTGTTTCGTCTATCGAATGTTTCAGAGATTTTTCTCCATTATTTGTTATTCTCTAAACTACTGCCCAGTCGAAGTTGTCCTAAGAAAAAAGGAAAACATATCTTTGTCTTCTCTCTGGTAGCTGAAAATGTATTGAGTTCGCAAGTTTTGCTCGGATGTTCTATTCTGTCATCAAAGACTCTGACTCTTAAATGGAGTTCTTTAACGTACGTCTACTACCTGGAAAAACTTAAAAGCTTTGCTTCAGCTGAATTAAAATAATAAAGTTTTAAAATCTAAAGGTGTAACAGTTTCGGCATCACTTGAATTTATGCATACTGCGCTGAATTTTAACTTTGTAAGAGAACTGTCAACTTCTGCGAAGAAGGTGAGAATAGTGAGACAGTGGATGTATAGCGTTAAAGAAGATCTACAGAGTGAGGGAAAATGAACTGAAAAGCACCAATACTAGTGATATTTAGGAGAAATTCTTGGATGAACCGTAGTTCCACAATGTACTAGAGAGTAAGAGAATAAGAAAAAGTGATCCAGAGAGAGATAACAGGACTGATAGGAATAGAATATGGTCATAATCGAGTGTCTTTACAAAGGTATTTTTGTATTATGAAAATGTAATGATTATCTGCTTTTTATCATGTAATACGAGGGCAGTTCAATAAGTAATGCAACACATTTTTTTTCTGAAACAGGGGTTGTTTTATTCAGCATTGAAATACACCCGGTTATTCCCCAATCTTTTAGCTACACAACACTATTTTTCATCGTAATCTCCATTCAATGCTACGGCCTTACGCCACCTTGAAATGAGGGCCTGTATGCCTGCACGGTACCATTCCACTGGTCGATGTCGGAGCCAACGTCGTACTGCATCAATAACTTCTTCATCATCCGCGTAGTGCCTCCCACGGATTGCGTCCTTCATTGGGCCAAACATATGGAAATCCGACGGTGCGAGATCGGGGCTGTAGGGTGCATGAGGAAGAACAGTCCACTGAAGTTTTGTGAGCTCCTCTCGGGTGCAGAGACTTGTGTGAGGTCTTGCGTTGTCATGAAGAAGGAGAAGTTCGTTCAGATTTTTGTGCCTACGAACACGCTGAAGTCGTTTCTTCAATTTCTGAAGAGTAGCACAATACACTTCAGAGTTGATCGTTTGACCATGGGGAAGGACATCGAACAGAATAACCCCTTCAGCGTCCCAGAAGACTGTAACCATGACTTTACCGGTTGAGGGTATGGCTTTAAACTTTTTCTTGGTAGGGGAGTGGGTGTGGCGCCACTCCATTGATTGCCGTTTTGTTTCAGGTTCGAAGTGATGAACCCATGTTTCATCGCCTGTAACAATCTTTGACAAGAAATTGTCACCCTCAGCCCCATGACGAGCAAGCAATTCCGCATAGATGGTTCTCCTTTGCTCTTTATGGTGTTCGGTTAGACAACGAGGGACCCAGCGGGAACAAACCTTTGAATATCCCAACTGGTGAACAATTGTGACAGCACTACCAACAGAGATGTCAAGTTGAGCACTGAGTTGTTTGATGGTGATCCGTCGATCATCTCGAACGAGTGTGTTCGCACGCTCCGCCATTGCAGGAGTCACAGCTGTGCACGGCCGGCCCGCACGCGGGAGATCAGACAGTCTTGCTTGACCTTGCGGCGATGATGACACACGCTTTGCCCAACGACTCACCGTGCTTTTGTCCACTGCCAGAACACCGTAGACATTCTGCATGCGCCTATGAATATCTGAGATGCCCTGGTTTTCCGCCAAAATAAACTCGATCACTGCACGTTGTTTGCAACGCACATCCGTTACAGACGCCATTTTAACAGCTCCGTACAGCGCTGCCACCTGTCGGAAGTCAATGAAACTATACGAGACGAAGCGGGAATGTTTGAAAATATTCCACAAGAAATTTCCGGTTGTTTCAACCAAAATTGGCCGAGAAAAAAAATGTGTTGCATTACTTATTGAACTGCCCTCGTACATACATTTTAACCTAGTTTTTCGCTGCTCAGAGGCACTGTGAACTACGAGTATTTTCCACATCGCCTTATCTTTTTTCCAGAAGTGGACCCTGGATTTCCTATACAAAATTTCACAATCCTATGTGTCCCTCCAGATCTCAACTCTTTCTCTTTGAGGTATATGTTAATACTGATGGCAAACTGCTCATCTGTTGTTGTTGTTGTGGTCTTCAGTCAAAAGACTGGTTTGATGCAGATCTCAGTGCTGCTCTATCCTATGCAAGCCTCGTCATCTCCGAGTAACCACTGCAACCTCTATCCATCTGAATCTGCTTAGTGTATTCATCTCTTGGTCTCGCTCTACAGTACTTACCCCCACGTTTCCCTCCAATACCAAACTGGTGATTCCTTGACGTCTCAGAATGTGTCCTACCAACCGATCCCTTATTTTAGGCACTTTGTAACACAAATTTCTCTTCTTCCCAGATCGATTCAGCACCTCTTCATTAGTTACGTGATCTACCAATCTAATCTTCAGCATTCTTCTGTAGAACCAACTTTAAAAAGCTTCTATTCTGTTCTTGCCTAAACTGTTTATCGTCCATGCTTCACTTCCATACACGGTAAAACTCCATACAAATACTTCCAGAAAGGACTTCCTGACCCTTAACTCTATACTCGATATTACGAAATTTCTCTTCTTCAGCAATGAATTTCTTGCCATTGCCGGTCTACCTTCTGTATCCTCCCTATTTCGACCATCTTCACTTATGTTGCTTCCCAAATAGCAAAACTCATCTACTACCTGAAGTGTATCATTTCCTAATCTAATTCCCTCAACATCACCTGATTTAATTAGACTACCCCCCCATTACCTTCGTTTTTCTTTTGTCGATATTCATTTTATATCCTCCATTGAAGATACTGTCTGTTCCGTTCAAATAATCTTCCAAATCCTTTGCCGTCTCGGACAGAATTACAATGTCATGGGCAAACCTCGAAGTTTTTATTTCTTCTCTCTGGAAATTAATTCGAACTCCAAATTTTCCTTATATTTCCTTTACTGCTTTCTCAGTATACAGATTGAATAATATCGAGGATGGGCTACAACTCTGTCTCATTCCCTTCTCAACCACTGCTTCCCTTGCGTGACCCTCGATTCTTATACCTGCCATCTGGTTTCGTACAAATTATAAATAGGGTTTCGCTCCGTGTATTTTACCCCTCCACCCTGTGAACTTTAGAATTTGAAAGAGAGTCTTAGAGTAAAAAATTTCAAAAGTATCTTAAGTCTAGAAATGTTATAAATGTAGGTTTGCCGTATTTAACTTATCTTGTATGAGAAGTCGTAGGGTCAGTATAGCCTCGCGTGTTTCTACATTTCTCTGGAATCCAAACTAATTTTCCCCGTAGTCGGCCTCTACCAGTATTTCCATTTGCCTGTAAGGGATTCGTGTGAGTATTTTGCAGCCGTGACTTACTAAACTGGTAGTTAGTTAATTTTCACATATGTATTCACCTGCTTTTTTTTGGAATTGGGATTATTATATAATTCTTGAAGTCCAAGGGTATTTCGCCTGCCTAATTTATCGTGCTCACCAGATGGAAAAGTTTGGTCATGGATGGCTCTCCAATGCTATCAGTAGCTCTAACGGAATGTTGTCTACTCCCGGGTCCTTGATTCGACCTAAGTCTTCCAGTGTTTTGTCAAATTGTTGAAGCAATATCATATCTCCCTCCTCATCTTCCTCTACGTCCTCAAGTACATCTCCCTTGTGTAGACCCCCTATATACGAGTACTCCTTCCACCTTTCTGCTTTACCTTCTTTGCTTAGGACCGGTTTTCCATTTGTTCATACAGGTGTTTCTCTGTTCTCCAAAGCACTCTTTAATTTTCCTGCAGGCAGCATCTATCTTACACGTAATGATACAGGCTTCTACATCCTTAAATTTGTTCTTAAGCCATTCATACTTAGCCATTTTGCACTTCCTATTAAGCTCATTTTTTAGACGTTATATTTCCTTTCGCCTGCTTCATTTATTGAATTTTTATATTTGCTCCTTTTATGGATTAAGTTCAGTATCTCTTGCGTTACCCAAGGATTTCTGCTAGCCCTCTTCTTCTTACCTACTTGATCCTCTCTTGCCATCACTATTTCGTGTCTCAAAGTTACCCATTCTTCTTTTACTGAATTCCTTTCCCCTGTTCTTGTCAATTGTACCCAAATGCTCCCTTTGAAACCCTCTACAACCGCTAGTTTTTTCGGTTTTTCGAGGTCCCCTCTCCTTATATTCCTCCTTTTTGAAGTTTCTTCAGTTTTAAATTGCAGTTCATAACCAATAAATTGAGGTCAGAGATCACATCTGCCCCGAGAAACGTCTTACAGTTTAAAATCTCCTTCCTTAATCTCTGTCTAACCATAAAACACTATGTGATCAAAAGTATCTGGACACCTGGCTGAAAATGACTTACAAGTTAGTGGCGCTCTCCATGGATTATGCTGAAATTCAATATGGTGTTGGCCCACCCTTAGCCTTGATGACAGCTTCACTCTCGCAGACATACTTTGAATCTGGTGCTGGAATGTTTCTTGGGGAATGACAGTCCATTCTCCACGGAGTGCTGCACTGAGGAGAGTTATCGATGTGGGTCGTTCAGGCCTGGCACGAAGTCGGTGTTCAAAAACATCCCAAAGGTGTTCTATAGGATTCAGGTCAGGACTCTGTGCAGGCCCGTCCATTATAGGCGTGATGTGTGGCGTATGAGCAGCCGCTCGACCATGAAATCCAAGTTTTCTCATCTCCCGCCTAACTGTCATAGTACTTGCAGTAGATCCTGATGCAGTTTGAAATTCCTGTGTGATGGTCTGGATAGGTCTGCCCTTTACACACGACGACCCTCTTCAACTGTCGGCAGTCTCTGTTAGTCAAGAGACGAGTTCGGCCTGTTCGCTTTTGTGCTGTAGGTGTCCCTTCACGTTTCCACTTCGCTATTACATCGGAAACAGTGGATCTAGCCATGTTTAGGAGTGTGTAAATCTCGCATACAGACGTATGACACAAGTGAAGCCCAATCACCTGACCACGTTCGAAGTCCGTGAGTTCCGCGGAGCACCCCATTCTGTTCTCTCGCGATGTCTTATGACTACTGAGGTCGCTGATATAACGTACCTAACAGTAAGTGGCAGCACAATGCACCTAATATGAATAATGTATGTTTTTTGGGGTGTCCGGATAATTTTATCACATAGTGTATAATGAATCCGAAACCTGCCGGTGTCTCCTGTCTCTTCCAAGTATACAACTTTCTCTCATGGTTCTTAAACGAAGTATTAGCTATGATTAAATTATGCTATGTGCAAAATTTTAACAGGTGGCTTCCTTTTCCAGTCCTTTCCCCCCATCCATAGTCACCTACTACGTTTCCTTCTCTTCCTTTTCTTCCTGTCAAATTCCAGTCCCCCTTGTCTATTAATTTTTCGGCTTCCTTAACAATATGAAAAATTCTTTTATCTCATCATACATTTCCTCGATCTCCTCCTCATCTGCAGGGCTAGCTGGCGTATAAACTCGCACTACTGTGGTGGGTGTGGGCTTCGTGTCTGTCTTGGCTACAATAATGCGTTCACGATGCTGTTCATAGTTGCTTATCCGCATTCCATTTTGTTACTCATTTTGCAACCTACTCCTGCATCACTACTCTTTCATTTTGTATTTATAACCCTGTATTCACCTGACCAGGAGTCCTGTTCCTCCTGCCACCGAACTTCACTAATTCCCTCTATATCTAACTTTAATGTATCCATTTTCCTTCTTAAACTTTCTAATCTATTTGCCCAAGAAAGATCTGACATTCCATGTTCCAATCCGTAGAACGCCAGTTTTGTTTCTCCTGATAACGACATCCTCCTGAGTAGTCCCCCCCCCCCCCCCCCCCGGCCCCTGGAGATACTATTTCACCTGCGGAATATTTTACCCAAGAGGATGCTGTCATCATTTAACTGTACATCAGAGCTGCATGTTTTCGGGTAAAATTACGGCTTTCTCAGCCGTTCGCACTACTAGCTCAGCAATGCCGTTTTGGTTGATGTTGCAAGGCCAAATCAGTCAAACATACAGACTGTTGCCTCTGCAACTGTTGAAAAGGCTGCTCCCCATCTTGAGGAACCACCCGTTGGTCTGATCTCTCCATTGTGGTTGCACCTGCAGTACAGCTGTCTGTATCGCCGAGGCCGCAATCGTCCCCACCAATGGCAAGGTCCATAGTTCACGGAGCGATTACTCATATAGCTACTTGAATTTTTCAACCTTTTGGATTGTGAAACGAACTGTGCGATATTTGCAATGACTGTGAAACTAGTACTCGCCCAACGTGGTATATACACACACAGTATTTTGTTTCAAGTACAAGTAACAGAGGGAACAAACGCGAATCCAGTGATTCTTTAGGGATTTTGTTCTTCTAAACTGATTTATTTATTTCTCTTCACAACTTTAATACTAGTGAGTATCTTTCACTTCAGAAGAAATAGAGCAAAATGTGTAAAGTTAACGCTTTCCCTGAATTTCACCTCTCTATGATTACTGATGATGTTTTATTATACAGAGTGTCACAGAAATGTTCGAGGGGCTGTAGAAGGTATCTTTAGGAACAAATCTGTGACAAGAACCCATGCCCGGAAAAGCAACCCTACGACGCTACAGAGCGTGGAAATTACAGGCGGTGGCGCTTGCCACTAAGTCATCCCTTCGGTAGTAAACATTACCTTGTCCACTCACGATGTACGTTTATTTTTCTCTTGTGTATCGACAAACCGTAAAGGTTTTGAAGGGGTTCAGGTGAAAAATAAACTACAGGTGGAAACCTGCATGTGAAACTGTCATCCAGTAAGGCAACAGAGCATCGCATTCACAGGAGACAAGGCCCTTCTACACAGCAGATACTTTTTTACTCAGTGGTCGCGACCGATCGTGACAAATAGTCGCAATCAGCGAATAACAAAGAACATTGCAAGACGGTCCGACGGCGTACAAATTCACATTAGGTGGCGAAACGGTGGCCTAATGGCAGGCGCCGGCGCCTATAATTTCGAAGCTCTATAGCATCGACGGATGACGTTTCCGGACACGGATTCCCATCCTTGATTTGTTCCTCAAATCACCCTCTACGTTCGTTCGAAGTTTGTCACAATATTTCTCAGATACTGTGTATAACACAGATGCTTTGGGTACGGTAAGAGAAATTAAAAAGTAATTTTCAGGGCTATGGCAGTGAGGTTTTATATGCACGAGTTTTACGTTATTTATCTAGATTAATGTGAAGCACAGAGTAAACCGACCTAGAAACCGAAGTGATTCTCTTTTCTCCAAAGGTCTCTTTAATTTTCCTGTAGGCAGTATCTATCTTACCCCTTGTGAGGCAATCATCTACATCCTTACATTTGCCATTTAGCCATGCCTGCTTAGCCATTTTGCACTTCCTGTCAATCTCATTTTTGAGACGTTTGTATTCCTTTTTGCCTGCTTCATTTACTGCATTTTTATATTTTCTCCTTCCATCAATTAAATTCAGTATTTCTTCTGTCATCCAAGGAATTTTACTAGCCCTCGTCTTTTTACCTAGTTGATCCTCTGCTGCCTTCACCACTTCATCCCTCAAAGCTATCCATTCTTCTTCTACTGTATTTTTTCCCCATTCTTGTCAATTGTTCCTTTATGCTCTCCCTGAAACTCTCTGCAACCTCTGGTTCTTTCAGTTTATCCAGGTTCCATCTCCTCGAATTCTCACCTTTTTGCAGTTTCTTCAGTTTTAATTTACAGTTCATAACCAATATATTGCGGTCAGAGTCCACATCTGGAAATGTCTTACAATTTAAAACCTGGTTCCTAAATCTCTGTCTTACCATTATATTGTTGTTGTTGTGGTCTTCAGTCCTGAGACTGGTTTGATGCAACTCTCCATGCTACTCTATCCTGTGCAAGCTTCTTCATCTCCCAGTACCTACTGCAACCTACATCCTTCTGAATCTGCTTAGTGTATTGATCTCTTGGTCTCCCTCTACGATTTTTACCCTCCACGCTGCCCTCCAATGCTAAATTTGTGATCCCTCGATGCCTCAGAACATGTCCTACCAACCGATCCCTTCTTCTAGTCAAGTTGTGCCACAAACTTCTCTTCTCCTCAATCCTATTCAATACCTCCTCATTAGTTACGTGATCTACCCACCTTATCTTCAGCATTCTTCTGTAGCACCACATTTCGAAAGCTTCTATTCTCTTCTTGTCCAAACTAGTTATCGTCCATGTCTCACTTCCATACATGGCTACACTCCATACAAATACTTTCAGAAACGACTTCCTGACACCTAAATCTATATTCGATGTTAACAAATTTCTCTTCTTGAGAAACGCTTTCCTTGCCATTGCCAGTCTACATTTTATATCCTCTCTACTTCGACCATCATCGGTTATTTTGCTCCCCAAATAGCAAAACTCCTTTACTACTTTAAGTGTCTCATTTCCTAATCTAATTCCCTCAGCATCACCCGACTTAATTTGACTACATTCCATTATCCTCGTTTTGCTTTTGTTGATGTTCATCTTATATCCTCCTTTCAAGACACTGTCCATTCCGTTCAACTGCTCTTCCAAGTCCTTTGCTGTCTCTGACAGAATTACAATGTCATCGGCGAACCTCAAAGTTTTTACTTCTTCTCCATGAATTTTAATACCTACTCCGAATTTTTCTTTTGTTTCCTTTACTGCTTGCTCAATATACAGATTGAATAACATCGGGGAGAGGCTACAACCCTGTCTTACTCCTTTCCCAACCACTGCTTCCCTTTCATGCCCCACGACTCTTATAACTGCCATCTGGTTTCTGTACAAATTGTAAATAGCCTTTCGCTCCCTGTATTTTACCCCTGCCACCTTCAGAATTTGAAAGAGAGTATTCCAGTCAACATTGTCAAAAGCTTTCTCTAAGTCTACAAATGCTAGAAACGTAGGTTTGCCATTTCTTAATCTTTCTTCCAAGATAAGTCGTAAGGTCAGTATTGCCTCACGTGTTCCAACATTTCTACGGAATCCAAACTGATGTTCCCCGAGGTCGGCTTCTACCAGTTTTTCCATTCGTCTGTAAAGAATTCTCGTTAGTATTTTGCAGCTGTCACTTATTAAACTGATAGTTCGGTAACTTTCACATCTGTCAACACCTGCTTTCTTTGGGATTGGAATTATTATATTCTTCTTAAAGTCTGAGGGTATTTCGCCTGTCTCATACATCGTGCTCACCAGATGGTAGAGTTTTGTCATGACTGGCTCTCCTGAGGCCATCAGTAGTTCTAATGGAATGTTGTCTACTCCCGGGGCCTTGTTTTGACTCAGGTCTTTCAGTGCTCTGTCAAACTCTTCACGCAGTATCTTATCTCCCATTTCATCTTCATCTACATCCTCTTCCATTTCCATAATATTGTCCTCAAGTACATCGCCCTTGTATAAACCCTCTATATACTCCTTCCACCTTTCTGCTTTCCCTTCTTTGCTTAGAACTGGGTTGCCATCTGAGCTCTTGATATTCATACAAGTGGTTCTCTTCTCTCCAAAGGTCTCTTTAATTTTCCTGTAGGCAGTATCTATCTTACCCCTAGTGAGACAAGCCTCTACATCCTTACATTTGTCCTCTAGCCATCCCTGCTTAGCCATTTTGCATTTCCTGTCGATTTCATTTTTGAGACGTTTGTATTCCTTTTTGCCTGCTTCATTTACTGCATTTTTATATTTTCTCCTTTCATCAATTAAATTCAATATTTCTTCTGTTACCCAAGGATTTCTATTAGCCCGCGTCTTTTTACCTACTTGATCGTCTGCTGCCTTCACCACTCCATCCCTCAGATCTACCCATTCTTCTTCTACTGTATTTCTTTCCCCCATTCCTGTCAATTGTTCCCTAATGCTCTCCCTGAAACTCTCTACAACCTCTGGTTCTTTCAGTTTATCCAAGTCCCATCTCCTTAAATTCCCACCTTTTTGCAGTTTCTTCAGTTTCAATCTGCAGTTCATAACCAATAGATTGTGGTCAGAATCTACATCTGCCCCAGGAAATGTCTTACAATTTAAAACCTGGTTCCTAAATCTCTGTCTTACCATTATATAATCTATCTGAAACCTGTCAGTATCTCCAGGCTTCTTCCATGTATACAGCCTCCTTTCATGATTCTTGAACCAAGTGTTAGCTATGATTAAGTTATGCTCTGTGCAAAATTCTACAAGGCGGCTTCCTCTTTCATTCCTCCCCCCCCAATCCATATTCACCTACTATGTTTCCTTTTCTCCCTTTTCCTACTGACGAATTCCAGTCACCCATCACTATTAAATTTTCGTCTCCCTTCAATACCTGAATAATTTCTTTTATCTCGTCATACATTTCATCTATTTCTTCATCATCTGCAGAGCTAGTTGGCATATAAACTTGTACTACTGTAGTAGGCATGGGCTTTGTGTCTATCTTGGCCACAATAATGCGTTCACTATGCTGTTTGTAGTAGCTAACCCGCACTCCTATTTTTTTATTCATTATTAAACCTACTCCTGCATTACCCCTATTTGATTTTGTATTTATAACCCTGTAATCACCTGACCAAAAGTCTTGTTCCTCCTGCCACCGAACTTCACTAATTCCCACTATATCTAACTTTAACCTATCCATCTCCCTTTTTAAATTTTCTAACCTACCTGCCCGATTAAGTGATCTGACATTCCACGCTCCGATCCGTAGAACGCCAGTTTTCTTTCTCCTGATAACGACGTCCTCTTGAGTAGTCCCCGCCCGGAGATCCGAATGGGGGACTATTTTACCTCCGGAATATTTTACCCAAGAGGACGCCATCATCATTTAATCATACAGTAGAGCTGCATGTCCTTGGGAGAAATTACGGCTGTAGTTTCCCCTTGCTTTCAGCCGTTCGCAGTACCAGCACAGCAAGGCCGTATTGGTTAATGTTACAAGGCCAGATCAGTCAATCATCCAGACTGTTGCCCCTGCAACTACTGAAAAGGCTGCTGCCCCTCTTCAGGAACCACATGTCTGTCTGGCCTCTCAACAGATACCCCTCCGTTGTGGTTGCACCTACGGTACGGCCATCTGTATCGCTGAGGCACGCAAGCCTCCCCACCAACGGCAAGGTCCATGGTTCATTATATAATCTATCTGATATCTTCTAGTATCTCCAGGGTTCTTCCATGTATACAACCTTCTTTCATGATTCTTGAACCAAGTGTTAGCTGTGATTAAGTTATGCTCTGCGCAAAATTCTACCAGGCGGCTTCCTCTTTCATTTCTTAGCCCAAATCCATATTCACCTACTATGTTTCCTTCTCGCCCTTTCCCTACTCTCGAATTCCAATCAC
The DNA here is from genome assembly GCF_023864275.1 of Schistocerca cancellata. Taxonomy (NCBI): domain Eukaryota; kingdom Metazoa; phylum Arthropoda; class Insecta; order Orthoptera; family Acrididae; genus Schistocerca; species Schistocerca cancellata. The sequence continues at coordinate 444,644,526 of NC_064630.1, forward strand.
CCATGACTATCAAATTTTCGTCTCCTTCAATACCTGAACAACTTCTTTTATCTCATCATACATTTCAACAATTTCTTCGTCATCTGCAGAGCTAGTTGTCCTATAAACTTGTACTATTGTTGTAGGCGTGGGCTTCGTTTCTATCTTGGTCACAATAGTGCGTTCACTATGTTGTTTGTAGTAGCTTACCCGAACTCCTATTTTTTATTCATTATTAAACCTACTCCAGCATTACCCATGTTTGATTTTGTATTTATAACCCTGTATTCACCTGACCAAAAGTCTTGTTCCTCCTGTCACCGAACTTCGCTAATTCGCACTATATCTAACTTTAAACTATCCATTTCCGTTTTTAAATTTTCTAATCTACCTGCCCGATTAAGGGATCTGACATTCCACGCTCCGATCCGTAGAACGCCAGTTTTCTTTCTCCTGATAACGACGTCCTCCTGCGTAGTCCCTGCTCGGAGATCCGAATGGGGGACTATTTTACCTCTGGAATATTTTACCCAAGAGGACGCCATCATCATTTATCCATACAGTAAAGCTGCATGCCCTCGGGAAAAATACGGCCGTAGTTTCCCCTTGCTTTCAGCCGTTCGCAGTACCAGCACAGCATGGCCGTTTTGTTAATGTTACAAGGCCAGATCAGTCAATCATCCAGACTGTTGCCCCTGCAACTACTGAAAAGGCTGCTGCCCCTCTTCAGGAACCATACTTTTGTCTGGCTTCTCAACAGATACCCCTCCGTTGTGGTTGCACCTACGGTACGGCCATCTGTGTCGCTGAGGCACGCAAGCCTCCTCACAACGGCAAGGTCTATGGCTCATGGGGGGGCAATCCTTTAACGAGAGGGCGAGCCGTGAACAACTGTTGTTCTGTTGCTGAAACGTGCAGAGTCCGTGAACACATGTTCAGTTGAAATGCAATAAATTTCATTCAGACGGAAAAGCTTCTGTCCACTGAGTAGCACGTTTTTAGAAAGGATCACTTGAGCGAAACTCAGGTTGTCTTTTTCTCACATGATGTCCTACGAACTGTGGATTGCGGGGAGCAGGCAGATTCCATATTCCTTCACTTTCGAAAAATATTTGACATGATGAAGCCCTGTTAAGGAAGGTGCGAGTATACCGAATGCGTCCCCAGATATGTGAGTGGCTCGGAGACGTCTTAAGTAACAGAGTCCATTACGTTGTCCTGGTCAGTGACTCTTCATCAGAGACGAAAGTATCGTCAGAAGTGTGATGCGACCGCTGTTATCTTACGTATACATGTTTGTTATGGCGGACAGGCTGAGTAGCAGTCTGCGACTATTTGCTGATGATGTTATGGTGAACGAGAAGGTGTCGTCGTTGACTCACTGTGAGAGGATACAGGATTCCGATGAAATTTATACTTGGTTTGATGAATGGCACCTAGCTCAAAATATAAAAAAGTAGTTCAAGATAATGCACAAGAGTAGGAAAGGCACACCCGTAATGTTCGAATACAGCATTTGTAGTATGCTCCTTGACACCGTCACGTGGATTAACTATCTAGACGTAATGTTGGAAAGCAGTTCATGGCACGAGAATGTAACGACTGTGGTAGGGAAGGCGAATGCTCGGCTTCCGTTTATTGGGCGCATTTTAGGAAAGTGTTGTTCATCTGTAAAGGAGATCCCATGTAGGACATTAGTGCGACCCATTCTGGAGTACTGCTCCATTATTTGGGAACCAAACATTGTTGCATTAAAGGACGAGAACTAACCAATACATGGGCGGGGTGCTAGATTTGTTATCGGTAGGCTCGAACAGCACGCAGGTTTTATAGAGATGCTTCGGGGACTCAGACAGGAACCACTGGAGTGAAGGCGACGTTATTTCCGAGGAACGCTATTGAGATAATTTAGAGAACCGCCATTTGAAGTTGACTGCAGAAAGATTCTACTGCCTCCAACTTACATTTCGCGAAAAAGCGATAAAGATAAATTAGAGAACTTAGGTATCGTACGGAGGAATGCAGGCAGTGGTTTTTCCATCTCTCTATTTGCGAGTAGAACAGGAAAGGGAGCGACTACTGTTGTACAGGGTACGCTCCGCCATGCACCGAGGCTTGTGGAATACGTTTCTAGATGTAGATGTAGATGTAGATGCAAGCGGTGAGGGATGTTTCAGTAGTAGGCACGTACTAACCAAAGTTTGTAGGCGTTCTTGTGTATACTGCCCTGGTTACACCGCGCGAATTCAGATATTTGAAGTCTGAAGACAGTGACTGCCACAATTGGTACACTGGTTTGTTATCTATACGGCTCTGTTACATTCGACTATTTCTTCAGAGCAGGAAAGACGGAGATATTACTTGAAAAGACTCAGAGTCTGTCCCGTGATCTTGTTCATTGTAGCGTTAAAGAAGTACAATATTCCTGTGCGCCACTGAATAATCGCCTGTTACTCTTCGGGTTCGGTATTTAATCTTCTTCGCGGCATAACTCATCGCCGAGCCCCTATCTGCGGAGGCGTCGCCGCCGTGTTCCCTGCACCGCTCTAATTTTTTTGCGAGACACTTAATTTAATCTACTGCAGATGAGGCATTGCTCCATCCGGGTGATTTATGAAAATGCACTGCGCGGGGAAACGTGACTGTAATTAGAACGGCAAAGGCCGATTGCGACACTGAGAGGTTTGGAGTCTCGCTCTCCCCTTCTCCCCTTCACTCTCCCTCCTTCCCTCGACGATCTGCCTCTTCATCAGCGCTCCCCCTTCTTTTCGACACCATGTATGCAGCATCTGCAGATAATTTTGGTAGTGAGGGAAGGTAGAAGGAATACACTTGTATCTTCATCGATGGCTGATGGAGATTAAACGCCTCTAAGGTTTTTGCTGTTTATTCGGAGCGTGGTCTTGCGAACAGCGTTCTACTGTCTCTAGACAATGCCGGGAGCTTCTCCTGTCCAGTAGATACAGCAATAATCGGAAAATTTAGCTTTTAGCTACTGAGCCACAGAATTTATGAATTGTCAAGAGTTAAAATCGTCACACCGTTTTGTTTATCAATCACCAAGTTAAAATGTAGATGGTTTAATTGCGACTAATACACTATCAACGAGCTATAGTTACATTAAAATATGCTCTCTAGAACCCGCTAACATAGTCAACTGCTTAGTGTATCTTCGTGTTTAAGATTTGTTTCCTTAGATCACGTTGTTCTCAGTTAGATTGGACGAAGTTTGTTGAGATCATTGCTGTTAATGTTTTGTCTTAAGGACCTAGTAACCAATACTATCAGAAAACTCAGAATTTTGTAGATGTCACAGTTATTTATATCAAAGTAGTGTCTGAAATATGTTGCATAGAGCACCGGCATTGTGAATTCATTGTCCCAGGAAGGGGAATCTTAATTGACACATTCCTGGGGTCAGATACATCACATGATCACACTGACAGAACCACAGGCACATAGACACAGGCAACAGAGCACGCACAATGGTTCTAGGCGCTTCAGTCTGGAACCGCGCGGCCGCTACGGTCGCAGGTTCGAATCAATGTGTGTAATGTCCTTAGGTTAGTTAGGTTTAAGTAGTTCTAAGTTCTAGGGGACTGATGACCTCAGATGTTAAGTCCCACAGTGCTCAAAGCCATTTGAGCCATTTGAGCCAATCTGTCAATCTGTTGCATAGAGCAGATATTCAGATCTTGATAAGAATTCAAAGTAGTGCAAATATAGGTTACCATATTCAAACATTCATAAATTTAAGAATTTGCACTTCACAAAACGGAAAAGCTTATTATGGTTTGACTACAGTATCAGTGTGTTACAACTGCAGTCAGTCAGCTGAGCTCGAGCCCTAAAATTGTTTTATTGGTTCACAAAGTCAGCCTCGTTTACTACGTACCATACTGACTGCCATGAACTTCAGAGAAGCTACGAATATGACAATTGTAGTAGTCCGTCAGTTTCACCCGCTCACAGTAGGTTGCTGACTGTCACTTTTGCCCTAAAAGGAGAGTAGAAACGCATGGTAAGCCTCTCATGAAACAGTTATTTTGAACGCCGAACTGTATCAATCATACTCCGAACTGACACAGCGTTCCTCAAAATTCAACTTATGAGCTACAAGAACACTGAATTGTCTTTTACCACGTCGAGGTATATTAGCAAAGATTTGTAATGGCTTTCATATGGCGTAGGCTACAAATTTACTGATCATCATTTCCAAAGTATGAATATACCTTCCGTTGAAAAGAAGGTTCCAGCTACTGATATCGACATCGTACAATCGTGGGAAGATGACGATGAGCAGTGGGAGTATGTCTTTTTGAAAAAGAAAAGTTACGAGTTTGATTCTGTGACACGAAGATATGCAGTTTCTGCAGTGGTATTACATAGATGAACTATAAACGAGTGGAGTGCACTATCCGCATCCCCCACTAAACTTTACTTCTTACGTATCGGGTTCTGTGTTTAAAATGAGGTATACAGAGTTTGTTACTTTATTGAGAACTTATCATTTTCATATTTCACGTAAATTTAGGCTACGCAATAGAGTGAGTCCTGCTATGTTATAACGCTGATTTTGGAAGGTTACCTTAACGCTCTCTGGACACTGAACGAGGCTTGTTCCTTGGAGTGAAAACGGGTTTGTGAAACTCATTACTCGAGGGACTTATTTTGAGCTTCGGTTCGAAACATGCTACACACTGAATGTATTAACGAGATTGATGTTGCTACTCCATTATATTGTTGACTAACATTGTATAAGAATATGCAATGTTATGAAATATAACAACTGTGGTATTCAAGGTAAGTGAAACGTTCTTATGCTTCCTTGATCCCAACTTTAATGCACAACGAATTTTGTCAACGTGAATTACAGGGATGTGCGAAGGATGATTCACAGTTCTTGCAATTCTGCGTGGTTTCGTAATTAATGTAACTGATGTTATAGTGAAACTTGTTTAACACCCGTTCAATCTCCACCCTGTGCTCCTTACTGACACAGATTTGTGCGGACTCCATGTATGTTTATGAAGATGCAGCAATTAAATCCAATGATAGGCGCTTCGCTTAAAACAATCTTACACTGTGTAGATATGCAGCGCTGGTGGATGCAGAATTCTCGAGGTAACGGTTCAAAGGAGTCAAATGGGATACACTTAAATGTTTCACCGAATACTGTAATAATACTGATGTAAACTAAAATGAAACTGTTATATTATAAATGACGTACGTCTCTCATGGGCTCTATAAAGCGGATCGCTGACTGTGAACGATAGCAGAGCCTAAGATACTGCTTCAGGTCTTAGATTGTAGTGTTGGAATAAGAGAGCGCTTGGCACAAAGATTTGTGTATCTGTCTGTGAGCAAAAGAGGATGCAGTAGGCAGTGTTTGTGGTGTGCTCTGTAAAGCCACCAACTGTCAGATTATAATGTAGGAACTGCGAGTACATGTATTATTAGAAATATAAATGTGGAAGCAGAAGTCTTTATCAAATAAGGTAAAGACGTTAAATTTTTATGACTTTCGTTTGGCCAGTGGGTTAGTGTAAATGAGTTGGATGATAAATGATAACAGTGAGTTCTATGTTGAGTAACCGCAGAAGGTACGTAAACAGATTTGAGGTATTGGCTAGTTAGATGTTTTTCTTTCAGAATGTTTCTAAGATTTGTTAACACAGGTGTACGTAGTTTGATGATTTGTATTTATGCTTTTTTAGTGAGGGGTACTTCCTGCATGAATCGCATTGTTTGTGACTCAGGTAGTGAAAAGGATGTAAATTTTCTGAGTAACGTAATTTCAGTTGTCAGACATTTTGAAAAGCCAAACTTAACTTCGAGAACACTTTCAGTATCGAAAATGTCAGTGTTATTAATGTACCCAAATCACTAACGCCTTTCTGTCCAGGTCATATGTTTTTCAGAGACATTGAATTTTTCTAAATGTTTTCATTTATCAGCCATTCATATGTATTAAGTATTACGGCCACCACTGGACTCTGCTGAGCTTGTAGCTAGTATATTTTATTCTTCTTCATGAGAGACCAGAATATATCGCGATCTAGCGTTGCTGCTTTAGAGGTAAGACAATTTTATTTATTTGTTACGTACAAGTACCAAAGTTATTAGTTTTGAACAGGGAAATAGGATTCAGTACCTAGGGGGCTGAATGTATTTTGCAAGTGACTGTATTTACTTATTGGTATTAGGAGTTGAATTTCCCAATCAGTTCATATAAAGCTTTTGCTAACACTAACACAGAGTAAGCACACCACTTACATTTACAACATGCTGCACGATAACTCCAGCTTCGTTAAATTTTTTATATTAAAGTGGTCATATATATTCTGTTCTCTCAACCACAATTTACTAACTTGCAAAAAATTTTTCTAAATTTCATCGGCATTCTTGTGTTCCTCCTTATTTTTTATTGATTTGATTGTTGAATATTTTGTTGTCTTAGTCTTGTACTCTGCATGTGATTTACGATGCCGAGCAAAAGTGTTAAGGTTCCGGCGTGTAATCTGACAATTAAAGTTACCGAAATGAAAGATTCTCAGATTATTCACAACAATGTTCAGAGTGTTAGTAACCACTCTGCGGTGCAACAGTTGCAAAGCACACAGAAAACGTAAGTTGCTGTTCACAAAATAATTTACAGTTTACCGACAGTATGATGTCACCTAGTTTACCTTCTGCTCAGACTGTAGATTCCGGCATAGCGGACGACGCTGACGTAGATATTGGTAACACGCAGATGTCAGAACAGGATTTTTTACCGAATCAGGTCAATGAAATTCCCAATTCTTGTATGGTCAATCAGACTGCAAATAGTGTGACAAAGTACACAGTAGTAGAGAGTACTTAATCTGTTTTTAAAATATGTCAGATTTCATTAGCAGTAATTACGCAAATAATGCAACTAACGAGACGTCCATGGTTGTAGGTGATGTCCCCACTTAACAAAGCACAACACAGGTGATACCACACTCATCAATTCAAACGAATATGAAAGCGATTTTACAAAATCCCACGTGAATCACGATTAAACAGAACATCATAGCTGATGAACAGTTCGCCACCATACGAGAAAAACAAGATGACACCAGAACGCAGTTGAATCAATAATTTTCCAACATACAGGGTGTCTCAGCTATCTTGTCCACCCAAAATATCTCTGGAACAATAACAGCAATTGGAAAACGACTTTCACCGGTATCAATGTAGGGCTGGGGCCCATGAATGTACATATTTGAAATCATTCTCACACGAAAGCATATGTGTTTTTTAACACAAACTTACGTTTTTTTAAATGGACCTCCTATATTTTTTCTTCAGCAATCCATAGCATGACGAAGCACATACACAATGGCGTTGATTGCATCGCAATATTCCCATTACATCCAGAGATATTGAGACGCGAAGTTGACGCTTGAAACACCCGACATGTGCTGCTAGCGCACGTCCTGAGGCTCAGGCGTGAGCGCCATGCTGCCCGTAATCGCGATGTGACTGACATGTGTAATCACACCTCCATACTTATCAAGAGGTCCGAAACGAATAATACGGTCTGCTGCCATCAACTCTCATAAGCACATAATGGTTTCCCTCTTGCACGTTTTACGTATCTACGTACACAATATGAACCAGTACCGATCGGTGTACACCCGTCAGGTTGTCTTATTTATCCTGCAAACCCAAAATAAGGTTTATCTAATGCGTTATATGACCCATTGAGCCTGTCGCGCAGGGCCTGGCTCTACCTAGTCAAGTGTCCAACGTAGTTCCCACTACTGCCACAGTAACCACTTCGCCTTGTTTATGATTTGCGACCCATGCAAACTCTTGTACTCCACCACCCTCCGAGCATCCCACATCCCATTTGTTGTTGCTTTGGCGTGCAGTACACCGCTTGTCAGTGTAGTCGTGCATCAGAGTAATCTATTGACGGCAATAAACGTTGTGAATAAACGTTGTGTTGTGGAACTTACACTGTACGGTATAATGTACACACATGAAGATATCGTAGAAATGCTGCTGATCTATGGAGAATGTACGTTGACGGGAAATACGTAATGAGATTGCTTGTTTGTTGATATTACTGTTAGCGAACATTATGATTATTAAGTTAATATGTCTTTTTTCTACCCTACTCTACATACCTGTACTGTACCCTGTTGTAGGTGGACGAAATGCTGTTCAGGCAGAACGACTGTACAGAAGACGATACCCTGACAAGCCATCGCCTTCGCGCCGGCTGTTTGGTCGTCTCACATCTCGTCTACGTGAAACGGGAAGCTTAAATCCAAGACCTCGACGTCGTCCTAGAACACACACAGACGAACTGGCTGAAGTAGCTGTGCTAGCTACCATAGCTGTGAATCCTCTTGTTCTCTTGGACACCGTACCTCTGTAGATGTAGATGTAGAATCAGCACACGTCAAATTGAACGTGAAGTTGGTGTGTCGAAATCAAGTGCACAGAGTATTCTTAAACGTCATAAATTTCATCCTTACCATGTTCATTTACACCAGGATCTTCATGGAAATGAGTTCCTCAATAGGGTAACATTTTGTCGGTGGGCTCAGCAAAAACTTCTGACTAATCCAAATTTTTTTGCGGATGTTCTCTTTACCCACGAGGCACCATTCTCCAACTAAGGAATTGTCAATATGAGGAATATGCATTATTGGTCCGCAGACAATCCAAAATGGCTCCGTCAGGTAGAGCATCAACGTCCGTGGAAAGTTAATGTTTGGTGTGGGATTATTGGAGATGCCATTATCGGACCATTCTTTATAAATGACATCCAAAATGGCAGACAATACTCCAGATTTATACGAAACAATCTGCCTGTTCTCTTGCACACCGTACCTCTGAACCGGAGAATGGTCATGTGGTATCAGCATGACGGATATCCCTGCACATAACGCCTTACGATCACGACGACTTCTGAACCGTAAGTTCCCTAATAGGTGGATTGGACGAGGTGGTCCAGTTAGGTGGCCTACCCGATCTCCGGACCTTACACCGCTGGATTATTTTCTATGGGGAGCAGTGAAGGATGCTGTTTACCAACATGAACCAACAACACCAGAGGACATGAAGCAACGCATTATTGATACTTGTGCAGCCATCAAAGAGGAAACAGTAGCACGAAGTAGGGCATCCTTCATCCGCAGAGTGACCCTATGTATGCAAGCCAATGGGCATCACTTTGAGCATGAGATGTGAACGCTATGTTTAGTATGTAGCGCTGGTATCACAGTGGAACTTTCTACAAAGGGCCATTTTACCCAGTGATGTTAAGAAACATTTGTTTGGAACAATTTGTCATTTGACGCATTAGATAAACATAACATTGATAATTTTTGATAATAAAACTAATTGGTTAAACATGTTTGCATTCATCTTCTATGTCCTACCTGAACTTCCCAAATCAAAACATTTTTACCTAAACAACGGTAAAACTTTTAGTCCTCTTGCTCGTTTCACTAAAACCATCAACATGAATTATACTATTACGAGTGAATGATTAACTGTCACTTGCGCTAGATCTACAGTAAAGTAAAGTTTTAACGTTGAACGGCATTACCTTTTTAGTAACGGATTAACGATAAGTGAAGTTAACTTTGTGACTAACGTTGCGGTACACAGATATGTAACAGAACCGCATCACCCCTAGCGTATGGGATAAATACCTGCTGGAATGTACGACGTTAATGCAGGATGGCAGCAGACCGTATTATTCGTTTCAGACCTCTTGATAAGTATGGAAGTGTGATTACGCATGTCAATCACATCGCGATTACGGGCAGCATGGCGTTCACGCCTGAGCCTCAGGACGTGCGCTAGCAGCGCATGTCGGGTGTTTCAAGCGTCAACTTCGCGTCTCAATATCTCTGGATGTAATGGGAATATTGCGATGCAATCAACGCCATTATGTATGTGCTTTGTCATGCTATGGATTGCTGAAGAAAAAATATAGGAGGTCCATTTAAAAAAAACATAAGTTTGTTTTAAAAAAAAACATATGTTTTCGTTTGAGAATGTTTCCAAATATGTACATTCATGGGCCCCAGCCCTACATTGATACCGGTGAAATTCGTTTTCCAATAGCTGTTATTGTTCCAGAGATATTTTGGGTGGACAAGATACCTGGGACACCCTGTTTATGAAGAGCTTAAATCGTACACAGAAACGACTGAGAACTGTTTTAACAGGTAGATACAGATACTAAGGCCAGTGAAAAACGTCTTTGCGATAAAATTGAAGCTATCGCCAGGCAGTGCGCAGACAGCACCAAATCTTTTAGAGAAGATATTAATGCTGTAAGCCATCAGTGTAGTGTAACGTACAAAAAGCTTACAGACTAATTAAATCAGTTAACGAAAGAACAGATCAACAAAACACTCTGTTAGGTGCATATCTTAAAGTTCACAGTGAGACTTCAGAAAAGCGGTACAAAGACTTTGTCCGTAACACACAGAGGAAAACAAACAGTTTTTAGAGACAGGTAGTCAAACTGCAGTTATTCAGTAGTATTACAACTCATGTTGAAGTATAATATAAATTCTGTTACAGACGAGGTTAACGGACGAAGTGTGATATTTGTAAGAGGTAAGTTCCATGCCGTCTTTGAAACTAACGGCGGCGCCATCAACAATACCGTCGGGCCGCACAGTGGCACGCCACAGCTTACTGCAAAGCAATGTAGCGCCACGCCGTACAAAATGCAAACTTGCTTCACATATATCAAGCCTACTGACATCAAAGTTGCTTCCTTTCACTCGCAGTGCCAATCTGATCTAACAGCAGTGCCCAGATCCTATGAAATTAATCGCCGAGTCATCACTACCAAATCAGTCAGCAACAAAATAACCAGAGTTCATTATCACCAGCACCAAACTGTCAAGCATATTACTTTGAAAACCTCTAGTTAAAAAATTAATCACATCTACATTCATCTCAAAATATTATGTAAAGCCAACAACAGAGCTGGATCAATTATATTGCGCTATGCAAATACAACATAGCAAATTCTGCCATCACATAAATTACTTTTTATACGATTTTGCCTTCCTGGACTGCGACATGATTTTGACACTGATACACTGAATATGTACCTTTTTCTACTTCTTTTGTAGCTATGCAGCACCTGAGTGATATGTAATGACTTTCAATTTCCACCATGTATCAATAACGAAAAATTACTGAAGTACCAATAAGGTAAGTTTTAACGCCAAGAATATAGCTGCGATTATGATCAAAATTATACCCGCACTTATTTCAGCAGCAAGAACTTATGAAGAAAATTTTACGGCATTTATTCTACGAAATTTCTATGTAACAGCTACCATTTTTGCAGTACTGATATTCACCAATTTTGACGACATTAATTATTTGTTCAGTTCGACGTCTTGCCTTCTGAAGGTATCACACTACTGCTATATATATATATATAACACTTTTCAGCTATATACAAATTTTACTTTTGCTACTTTTGAGGAACTATGGTAACTGCCAGATTTTTTAGAGATGTCCATATTTATATTGCCAGCTTCCATATATGCTTATTCTGATTTACATATGAGTGTACATAATAATATGACACAACACAGATTTTTTTTTACTTGACTTATTTCTTATGCTCATGCACATTCTACTGGTGCCTTATTTTCAAGCATCCTTGATTATTGAGCATGTTATTATTTGGCAGGCCCAGTGGGGAGAATCTTGAAGGTCGGTTCTCTTACCGCAAGTTTAGGCCTTGTACATTTTTCTGTTTTCATAAGCGTTCACATGAAAACAACGACTGAAAGTGACAATATATATTTGGACATGTGTCCAGTGGATCAAATCCCTTGTGTGGTCTGACCGCTTCAAACTGTAACTCAAATACCTTTTTTCATAATAACAATTGTGTCCTTTTCATATATAGCCTCTACATATTTTTCTTTTTGTCATCAGTCTACTGACCGGTTTGATGCGGCCCGCCACAAATTCCTTTCCTGTGCTAAACTCTTCATCTCAGAGTAGCACTTGCAACCGACGTCCTGAATTATTTGCTTGACGTATTTCAATCTCTGTCTTCCTCTACAGTTTTTGCCCTCTACAGCTCCCTCTAGTACCATGGAAGTCATTCCCTCATGTCTTAGCAGATGTCCTATCATCCTGTCCCATCTCTTTATCAGTGTTTTCCACATATTCCTTTCCTCTCCGATTCTGCGTAGAACCTCCTCATTCCTTACCTTATCAGTCCAACTAATTTTCAACATTCGTCTATAGCACCACATCTCAAATGCTTCGATTCTCTTCTGTTCCGGTTTTCCCACAGTCCATGTTTCACTACCATACAATGCTGTACTCCAGACGTACATCCTCAGAAATTTCTTCCTCAAATTAAGGCCGCTATTTGATATTAGTAGACTTCTCTTGGCCAGAAATGCCTTTTTTGCCATAGCGAGTCTGCTTTTGATGTCCTCCTTGCTCCGTCCGTCATTGGTTATTTTACTGCCTAGTTAGCAGAATTCCTTAACTTCATTGACTTCGTGACCATCAATCCTGATGTTAAGTTTCTCGCTGTTCTCATTTCGACTACTTCTCATTACCTTCATATTTCTCCGATTTACTCTCAAACCATACTGTGTACTCATTAGACTGTTCATTCCGTTCAGCAGATCATTTGATTCTTCTTCACTTTCACTCAGGATAGCAATATCATCAGCGAATCGTATCATTGATATCCTTTCACCTCGTATTTTAATTCCACTCCTGAACCTTTCTTTTATTTCCATCATTGCCTCCTCGATGTACAGATTGAAGAGTAGGGGCGAAAGGCTACAGCCATGTCTTACACCCTTCTTAATATGAGCACTTCGTTCTTGATCGTCCACTCTTATTATTCCCTCTTGGTTGTTGTACATATTGTATATGACCTGTCTCTCCCTATAGCTTACCCCTACTTCTTTCAGAATCTCGAACAGCTTGCACCATTTTATATTGTCGAACGGTTTTTCCAGGTCGACAAATCCTATGAAAGTGTCTTGATTTTTCTTTATCCTTGCTTCCATTATTAGCCGTAACGTCAGAATTGGCTCTCCCGTCAGTTTACTTTTCCTAAAGCCAAACAGATCGTCACCTGGCGCATTCTCAATTTGCTTTTCCATTCTTCTGTATATTATTCTTGTAAGCAGCTTCGATGCATGAGCTGTTAAGCTGATTGTGCGATAATTCTCGCACTTGTCAGCTGTTGCCGTCTTCGGATTTGTGTGGATGACGCTTTTCCGAAAGTCAGGTGGTATATCGCCAGACTCATATATTCTACACACCAACGTGAATAGTCGTTTTGTTGCCACTTCCCCCAATGATTTTAGAAATTCTGATGGAATGTTATCTATCCCTTCTGAATTATTTGACCGTAAGTCCTCCAAATCTCTTTTAAATTCCGATTCTAATACTGGATCCCCTATCTCTTCTAAATCGACTTCTGTTTCTTCTTCTATTACATCAGACAAATCTTCACCCTCATAGAGGCTTTCATTGTATTCTTTCCACCTATCTGCTCTCTCCTCTGCATTTTACAGTGGAATTCGCGTTGCACTCTTAATGTTATCACCGTTGCTTTTAATGTCCCCAAAGGTTGTTTTGACTTTCCTGTATGCTGAGTCTGTCCTTCCGACAATCATATCTTTTTCGATGTCTTCACATTTTTCCTGCAGCCATTTCGTCTTAGCTTCCCTGCACTTCCTTTTTATTTCATTCCTCAGCGACTTGTATTTCTGTATTCCTGATTTTCCCGCAACATGTTTCTACTTCCTCCTTTCATCAATCAACTGAAGTATTTCTTCTGTTACCCATGGTTTCTTCGCAGCAACCTTCTTTGTACCTATGTTTTCCTTCCCAACTTCTGTGATGGCCCTTTTAGAGATGTCCATTACTCTTCAACTGTACTGCCTACGGCGCTATTCCTTATTGCTGTATCTATAGCGTTAGAGAACTTTAAACGTATCTCGTCATTCCTTAGTACTTCCGTATCCCACTTCTTTGCGTATTGATTCTTCCGGACTAATGTCTTGAACTTCAGCCTATTCTTCGTCACTAATATATTGTGATCTGAGTCTATATCTGCTCCTGGGTACGCCTTACATTTGATTATCTGATTTCGGAAATTCTGTCTGACCATGATGTAATCTAATTGAAATCTTCCCGTATCTCCCGGCCTTTTCCAAGTATACCTCCTCCTCTTGTGATTCTTGAACAGGGTGTTCGCTATTACTAGCTGAAACTTGTTACAGAACTCAATTAGTCTTTCACCTCTTTCATTCCTTGTCCCAAGCCCATATTCTCCTGTAACCTTTTCTTCTACTCCTGCCCCTACAACTGCATTCCAGTCGCCCATGACTATTAGATTTTCGTCCCCCTTTACATACTGCATTACCCTTTCAATATCCTCATACACTTTCTGTATCTGTTCATCTTCAGCTTGCGACGTCGGCATGTATACCTGAACTATCGTTGTCGGTATTGGTCTGCTGTCGATTCTGATTAGAACAACCCGGTCACTGAACTGTTCACAGTAACACACCCTCTGCCCTACCTTCCTATTCATAACGAATCCTACACCTGTTATACCATTTTCTGCTGCTGTTGATATTACCCGATACTCATCTGACCAGAAATCCTTGTGTTCCTTCCACTTCACATCACTGACCCCTACTATATCTAGATTGAGCCTTTGCATTTCCCTTTTCAGATTTTCTAGTTTCCCTACCACGTTCAAGCTTCTGATATTCCACTCCCCGACACGTAGAACGTTATCCTTTCGTTGATTATTCAATCTTTTTCTCATGGTAACATCCCCCTTGGCAGTCCCCTCCCGGAGATCCGAATGGGGGACTATTCCGGAATCTTTTGCCAATGGAGAGATCATCATGACACTTCTTCAATTACAGGCCACATGTCCTGTGGATACACGTTACGTCTCTTTAATGCAGTGGTTTCCGTTGCCTTCTGCATCCTCATGTCGTTGATCATTGCTGATTCTTCCGCCTTTAGGAGCAATTTCCCACCCCTAGGACAAGAGAGTACCCTGATCCTCTACCCGCTCCTCCGCCCTCTTTGACATGGTCGTTGGCGGAATGAGGCTGACTTCTTATGCCGGAAGTCTTCGGCCGCCAATGCTGATTATTTATCAAAATTTAGGCAGCTGCGGGGATCTAACCCGGGACCGAAGACGTTTTTTGATTAAAAATCAAAGACGTTATCCCTAGACCACGGGTTCATTTATGTTCATTTGTTTCTGATGATATACTGTGTTTGCTGATACCATGTAATGTGCAACTTTTTATGATGCTATGCTACTCCACTTTGCCATCATTGCACTCCCTAAGCTAGATACTATTACTACTGACATTTAAGCTATTGTCTGTTGAATTATTATTACATTTTTTGTTAGGTTTGTCACCCTTTCTATTTTATGATGTTGCAATGTTTTATTTATGCTCAGTCTTATGCTCTATTTTGCTATATATCTCTTGTACTTGATGATGGTGCCAATGTACTTGAAGGATTGCAGGCACTGTCACTTCTGGTATGGTGTCGGGCTGCTCAATGTTCTTAAGGAAGATGATCTTTATTACTTGGTTGCTATACTGGATACGATATGACTTCATTCATATGATGAAATGGTTGGCTGTAGTTAACGCTCTTGCTTGTGTGCTCTAGTGAAGGAGTAGCGGTAAGCTTTACGAGCATCAAAGGAAGAGGGTGTCGAGTTAATTGACTGCTGTAAAAGCGTACAGTCGCTGTGGACCGAGGAGAGCATTTTTTCTGTGGAACCTGGGTGAAAACGTTTGCGGACTGCCAAGTCTCTCGATCTCATTGTGCAGACACATTGGGTGGCACTGGCCGGTTATCGGCCGGGTCAAGGTAGGCTGACTAGCACCAAGGAGTCGCTGGAGCTAGGAAAAGAGCATTTTTGACTGACAATAAAGAAGAGAATGGGCCCTTGTTAGACAGAAAGCCGATGAGCAATATACTGCGAATTTCTGTGGAGCAGGTCAGTGGTTCCCAGGCGTCCAGACTCTGGCACAAAACATATTTGTGAAGGCATGAGCTTTTAGGGAGTTTATGGTAGTTCTTTGGAAAGTTCGAAGTGTAAGCAACAGGGGAGATAATGATAACGATCTTTTTATGGAGGGCTGTGGTTCCATCCAAGTTATGCTTTTAGTAAAGACACAGCGTAGACATGCGGAAAAGAGGTCGCGAAACTGAATCTTTTTACCTTTTCTCTCAATTAATTTTTAAAGCCGCTGGTCGGTCAAATCTGTGTACGCAAGGCAGGAGGCGGTCTCCCGGCTTCGAAAGCCACGCTCCAGCTCGCCAATGGCTTGTGCTAAAGTGGGAGTGGTCTAAGTTGTAAGAGTGCTGTGCTACTGAACTGGTAGGAAAGCTGAGAGAAAGAGAAGAGGAATAACAGATTGCTGCCATCCATGACTGCAGTCGCCGAGCACATCGTGGTGTGCCGCCGTGACCAGCAGAAGGTAAAGTATTGGCTGCTATGGCGTAGGGCTCCAATATATGCTTCTCAGCACCCTGTTCTTTGTAACCATATTTTCCTTTATCGAATTGCAGTGTATAAATGCTTTCGGTCAGTTAAGGCGATTAGTTCTTGTTAGTGTCGTGTGTTTATCTCCAGTTGATCACTTTGCTTACCATAGGCCGCATGTCACTGAAAGCGTTTCTCAAATAAAAAATGTTAGTGTGGCGTTTCTTTAGCCATCTTCTCTCATGTGATGTAAGGAATGAATAAATCAAATGTTATTTAGACCAAAACTTCTTCCAGTGTTCTTATTGACATTACCTTTGCCATTTTTTTAAAGTCTTCATTATAACTGAAATAGGGAAGCTTCCATACTTGCTTTCATCTATGTAGATTTAAGAAATCAATGTACCCTTTAACTCATGTTGTAGTGCTACAACGATGAAAATGAATATTACGACAATGTCAAAACTTATTTTCATGATTTAAAGAAGTATTCATGATATTAAAAATGTAATTATAATTTTATTATTTTCATTTTTGTGCTCAGTGTATCAAAGACTTTCTAGTGCACGGAATAATTAGCATTGTTTGTACTACGAAACTATATATGATTGTTAAGGGTTAAGCATGTAATAATTCGATGTAAGACATTTTGTTGAGTCTGAATTTTGTTCTCGTACGGGTCGATGTGAAGGTATGAAGGCTGTAAAAAGTAGAAAGAGAAAAGGTAAATACAAGTTATTCAAAACAAATATCTCCTAACTGCAACGTCTTGTGATTTTCTATAACTAAAACTTTCAAGGTCTAATCTGAGCCTGTCCTGAATAACAGCAAAGAACATTTATGTTATCATATATTTTCTTCGTTTGGTCACGTTTGTGATTCGCATGTTTCTTTTTGTAGCGCGACGTGTTATGAATATTTTCATTATACGCGCAAAAGTGCACACAGCTTTAATCGAACCTTCGTCTTTCGGAAACGATGACTTTTAATCAGTACAATTACGCGAATACCGTCTAAATCGCAACCGTGATCGCAAAAGTGTTTCCTGGACCAAATAATTCTTATAAAATGTGTATTCTGCAATGCGAGCAGCATTGCACTATCGCTGACTCGCAACAATCGAAAGAGTAAAATCAATGCTTAAATGAAATTTCCACCTTTTAATAATAATTATTATCCCATTAAATAAATAAATAGCAATTCAGTGGCTATCCAATAAATAAACAGAAATAGAAGCACTTGAAAGTGTGAAATGTGCCACGTGTAAAAGTTTGAAGGAAATGCATTACATAGAAAGCATGACACAAGCAACTTAAATGGAATTTCAAACACTATTGACACTTCTCACGGCGTTTCCTAGCAGGCCTTTATAGCCAGTATCATGTCAATGTGCTAGGTGAATTCGGCAGATTGCCTATAAAGATTTAGGATTAAGGATACTTTTTATCTGCATATTGTGATAGGTATAAGAGCACTGTTAGAATATTTAATGACTGTTCATGCCCTGAGCTGCACCAAATTTTTGGAATAATTATGGAATGTTAATGTTTAATGAGTGTTCACATCCTGAGCTGCATGCCAATAATGAGGATTATATTGATATATTCATGATTCTTCTGTACTAATATTGTATTATGTTAATATGTGTTTTGTGTATGTCATGTTCTTTCTAGGAAAATCTGTCTTACCTTGCGCCTCATGGTTGGAGGTGTTTGTAGCAGACTGTCTCACAAGCTTAGCATCAAATTTGTTTTTTTTTTTTTCACCTCTCCTTATGAGATTGCATATTATACGGCCTTCTTAGGTTAGCATGCATAACTGCGCTTTTTCCCAGGTTACTAATCACATTTCCAGGTTCCACTATTTCTGCAATTCACCTTCATCTTTGGACATTTATCTCATGATTTACTGTGATATCTTACATTCACCTAGTTAATAAGGTATATTGCACTTATTAGTCTTGTCTTTATGCTGGCAAACAGTATGATCACATTTTTTCTTGGCTTTGGCAATAGCAGTTCATGACTCAAGACGAATGACGATTGACTATTAATCATTTTCTTTACAGATAAAATGCACTGCACTTATCAACCACTCCCATATCCTTCCCTGTACATATGCACATTGTTAGAGATATAGGTCATTTAATAGACTGAAATTTATGAAGCCCCAGTGTGCTATACAACCTATAAATATTGTGTCTTTACTCTTATACCTATCACAATATGCAGATAAAAAGTATCCTTAATCATAAATCTTTATAGGCCGTCTGCCGAATTTACCTAGACACATTGACATCAAACTGGCTACAAAGGTCGTGGACGTGTCGCTCGAAAGTCGTCATTTCTTATTAACATTTCTCTCCTTCCTCTGACTCCTTGGTTTTTCATACGAATGACCAAGGAAAATTTTTCAGACACACCGCTACTAAGAATACACACGAAGAGGCCTCTGAAGGTGGCATAAAGGGCGCCAGGGAAAAGAGGAAGACAGTAGTGGGGCAACAAGAATATCACCCCAAGGACAGGCGTCACCCCAAATCCAATATGGCGGCCGTCACTCCAAACAAGCACGTCACCCCAAAGTACCATTATCCAAAATGCCTGCCATGATGCAACTACCGTTATCCAAAATAGAGGGAAAATCGGTCAATTTGGCTACCTCCACTAACTTATGTCACCCCATCCTACAAACACGCAGAAGTTTGAATTTTGGCGGTAAGATCGGTCAATTGAGCTACCTACACTAACCTAAGAAAATGGGGTGGGAAAGAAAGGGCAGTTGCGCTACCTCCACTAACCTGTCACCTCTTCCTAGGAACTGGACAGAAGTCTTTATTTAAACAATTAGATACAGTACCACCATAAATTGTGTTCATCATCCTCGTTGAAAATGTGCTTCAATTTTGCTGATGGGGAGGGTGTTAGTATTGTGTCGCTCCCCCTCTAGACGCTGCTCATTCAATTCGAATATAATTTATATATATTTGTTAAATTTTATTGTCTACCTACAGCATTAGTTTCGTATTACCACCACAAGAGTCTGAGATATCGATAGCTGTATTACATGCACTGGACGTGTCTTTATTTAAACAACTATACGCATTACAATCATCAAGTGTGTTCGCCACCCTCTTTCAGAATGTTCACTAATTTTATTTTACTCCTGCTCCTGATGGGAGTAAGTATTATATTTCCATTCAGTTGGAATATAATTTATTACATACATCATTATTTTCGTATTACTGTCACAAGAGGCTGAGATATCGATAGCTATATTACATACAGTCATTAATGCTTGAACATATGAAGAGTACAGTCACACTTTGTACAAGAGGCTAGTGACCTAGTTCGCAGCTACTACAGTGCTTCGAGATATCTCACGTTGTCTTCCGGCTGTATGTGTGTATCGCACGTTGATAATATGAATGACACCCGACTAGTTTACTCTCACACCCACTGATGTCTGCCCGACACAAACGTTCTCACTTTTCTAAGAACACTCTCACCTGCTAGCTGCACACGACTGCGCCTACTGAGGCTCGAATATAATTTCTATGGTTCAAATGGCTCTGAGCACTATGGGACTTAACTTCTGAGGCCATCAGTCACCTAGAACTTAGAACTAATTAAACCTAACTAACCTAAGGACATCACACACAACCTTCCCCGAGGCAGAATTCGAACCTGCGACCGGAGCGGTCGCTCGGCTCCAGACTGTAGCGCCTAGAACCGCACGGCCACTCCGGCCGGCTATAATTTCTATAAATTTGTTGAAATTTATTTATTATTATTATAAACCTACAGCATTAGTTTCCTGTTACCACCAAAATGGGCTGAGATATCGATAGGTGTATTACATGCACTGGACATAAGTCCTTATTTAAACAATTAGAGCCACTACAGTCACCAACTCTGTTCACAAAATTTGCTCTAACAGCTGATGCGAGTTATTATCCGTTTCCTTTCAATTAGAATAAAATTTCTACAGATACTTTAGAATTTGTATAAATTTCTTTAAATTTGTTTAAATTTATTATCTACCTACAGAATTAGTGCTGTGTTACCGCCACAAGAATTTAAATATCGATAGCTGTATTACATGTACTGGACATAAGTCTTTATTTAAAATATTAGACCCACTACCGCCATCAAATGTGTTTTCCATCCTCTCAGGAAAAGCGCATAAATTTTGTTGAGGGAAGTTGATTTGGTGTTGGCTCCACTAGAGGCTGCTCATTCATATAGGCAAGAAAAGGTGATCCCCGCACTTCCAAATACATAGTTTCAACTACTTTTCAAGGTCATCCTACCACATTTCCTACATACCCCGAATTACGAATCTCACATGGTTTATTACACTAACGCCATGCCAGGAGTTTGGGGGAGGGGGGAGGGGGGAGGGATGGAGGAAAATTGGTGTGAGAAATATTTTTGAAGACTTTATTTAGCTAAGCATTTCACCTAGTTTATTTATTATGCTGATGGAAAACACTCACCCTAACGTGCTTGGAGTCACTTTATACAGTTTACAGACCTCGAAACTTCTCCTAATTAATAACACATTACACTGATGTGCCGAGACGCAAACAACTCGCAAATTACCAAGTCGCGCAGTGGCTAGCACACTGGACTCGCATTCGGGAGGACGACGGTTCAATTCCGCGTTCGGACCTATCCTGATTTGCGTTTTCCGTGATTTTCCTAAATCGTTCCAGGCAAATGTCGGGATGGTTCCTTTGAAAGGGCACGGCCGACTTCCTCCCCCGTACTTCCCCAATCCGATGAGACCGATGACGTCACTGTCCGGTCTCCTCGCTCAAACAACCCAACTCCTAAATTCCGGAAATAACCAGTAAATATCATGCGAACGTGCAAATTATTCATAGATCACCGAAATAATGCATGCAAACACGCTCACAACGCTTAGTCATCCGAAAATAATTCAAAGCACAAACAATCACTGCAAGTAAAAAGCCCAACTTATCAGCCATTCGAACCCTGATTTTACTCTCTAAAGCATGGAAACTGTCCAGGTCCAGATGCAGGAAAGGAAAGTTAGGTTAGTCTACATTATTTATTTTGCTCGGGAAATTGACCCAAGTATCCATCCTAACTATACAACTCACCTTATCATGCTTTAATTATACAACTATTTGCTTAGCACTGCACAAGAACCGCAATACTACGCAAAAACTGACAACTCTTGTTATCCTGTTTGGGAAAAAAGTTATACCACTCGAAACCAGTGACAGAAACTCTCAGACTCTACCCTATACCTACAAGCTAGGGGAAAAACATTCAACTCACTACATCCTGCTGTTCGACAGAGATGAGTTTAAACAAGTCTATTAGGTCCAAGCATAAACCATCTATCCCTGTTTCAAGTCAGAGTTCACTACACACGCCTACTAAAAAATCACCCTAACCGAAGCCAGTGGGAGATCCTCGTCCTAAAAGACTGCCTTCTCATCCATATACAATCACAAAGTACGAGATCGAGCTACTACGCTAACAGTCTCACGGCACCTGCCTGGCCAAAATGTCTCGCCGCGAAGGCCCCGCTATCCCTCCAAATGCATTCTGTTCGTCCCTAATGGCTACGAAGCACTGCTTTCAGAGACCCACAACGGCTTATGTTCACAGACTTGGTTTTTACGTCATGTAGTACGCTCGAGCAGGGCCGGACGAGAGCCATCGTTCAGAGTACGATTAGTATTTATTTAACATCAATTTCGCTCCTATAATAAAGGAGAACATTTACGATCACAATAAATGTCATATTTTTCACAAAAATAGACAGAGTTCAGTTTTTGAGCAAAAATCTATACAGTTTTTCACGTTCGGCTTAGAAACTTGTCACCTCTGCAAACACATTTACGTCTAAACCGATATTTCCACTCACGAATACAGATTGCCGTGACTTAGCAGATTCCAAATCACGCCCTATAATTTACAAAGTCGAATAACGTCTTTCACATATCTAGAGAACCAGTAAACGTGTCTTCCACCTGCTAGATGCACACACCATAATCGACCTCCTCTCAACTAAATAAAGAATGCGAAGAAGTACTCAACCGAACAATTAACATAATAACGGAATAATGACCCAGCGAAAACACACATCCACATTCTATCTTGTCAAAATCCCACTTGATCACGAAAGCTGTCAAGCACATACCAAGTATTAGTTCGCTATTCGGTCGTCTAGAGGACTACACGGTTAAGGGGCTCCGGAACGCCCTATACTTGCAATTTTAAAATAACGCTTATAAATTACATCTTTCCTCACAAAGTATTTGAGGTAGGAAGTAGAACTATTTACAGATTATTTATTGGAATATGGGCTACAACTTAACACAGGGATTTTACAAAATTTTAGTTCAGTTAATATAGATGATTTTTTTTCAAAAGTAATGAAAATTCACTACATTTTTTTGAAATTTTTTATTTATATATTCAAAAATATACAGTTTTTTGGAAAAAGGCTGTGTTAAATTATGCAGAAGGTACAGTGTAACATTTACTGGAAGTTTGAAACAAATATGTTTGGTAGATCCTTAGAGAACATGTAATTAGTATGAGAAAATAAAAGTTTTGGGAATCGAGCGACAAAGATGGGATTAACTTTTTAGTGCATTCCAGGTCCATAGGATGGATTATCTTCATCCTCTGCAAACTCCTCCTCCAGCTTCCTCTTGTTCCTCCTCCTGTTTACTCTTTCTTGTATTTCTAGACTCTTTACAGCCCCGTCTGCAGCCCGAAGGCGTTCCTTGTCTAAAGCAAGCATCGCTCGTACCATGTTAGAATGTTATTATTTACAGTAATAACACATACCTTTGGCTTTCCAACATTTCTCCTTTTCTTAAAAGCCTTCAGAGGATTTCTAATAACTTTACTTTTATTCATTATTATACTTCAACAAAACAGAGACTCAAGAAACAGAATTAATTACGAATATTTTCGAGATAACGACAGAGTAAATAAACATGAAACAATCGGCAATCACACCAGCGATATATATTGAACCATCACAGGTTAGCCACAACATATACTTTATCTCACATCACTAAAATGTACCTGATGAACACGGACGTTAATAATAACACCATTTGACAGCAGTTTAACAGCGCCACAGTGAGTCACGCCCATGTAGAACACATTTCAAAAAAAATTTAAAAATAGTTGTAGTCTTCGGAATTGAATAAATTATATATCTATTAAAAGGTAATAGTCTGCAGATTCAGAAAACGCAAAAAAGTAAAAATTGAACTTTTCATGATTTTGAGCCTTTCCGGAGCCCCTTAAGTCAAATACAGTCCCGCACTGCAACAGCCCTATCTATTCGGATAGCGGGAAACTTGAATCCTTCCCACCACAGGCAACGCATAGACAGAATCATTCTACCAAATCGAACACATACATATTTGACCGCTATACTTACAATTGAATGACATTCGACAATGAGCGAAATATCCGAAATACACCCTCTTTACAGCTCAGGAAATAGAAATATCTGTACCATTCTTATCATTTGACATCTTCTCCCCTCTGCTATCTCAGTATTCTACAGCAAATCCAAGCCTTCCTTACCACAGGACGTAGTCATCTCCTTTATACATCTCAGAACACAAACA
The DNA here is from genome assembly GCF_023864275.1 of Schistocerca cancellata. NCBI lineage: Eukaryota > Metazoa > Arthropoda > Insecta > Orthoptera > Acrididae > Schistocerca > Schistocerca cancellata. The sequence goes on from NC_064630.1 coordinate 444,668,687, forward strand.
CGTACTTTATAAACCAGATGCTCCCAATTTAGAAAATTATTCTGCTAAGGAACGTGTTATCAAACTAGTATTTTCAACCCCCTCAAGCCACCGTGGCTAGATATTTATCCAGTATTTGTTAAGCATTCTCTCTCTATGCCATGTCAGAGGTTCCGTGATATATCGTCTGAGATATAGGCGATGCTTGATTGAGAAGTGTCACAAACAGTGGATGATGTCGTAAGTAATGTACACTAGCTTTTTAGATCTCTAGTGCTACGCTATCCGCTAGAAATGCAGTATCCGATTTTCAATCAAGTCCTCGCAATGAAGCACATACTTGCGTAGGATCCTATTGAGAAGTTCTTTATTACAGCCACTAATGAATCATACTTTTAGCACTCGTATCTTGAAACGACTCACCATTCTCGAGCCGGTCTTCTACAGTAAAATTCCAACATCGTTTAATTAGCCCCCAAGCAACTGCTGCCATTTCTCCAGTTATACGAATCTGATAGTTCTAATTTAAATCGCAACTGAATAGGAGTCGGGGAAAATATATCTACCAACTTCTGTAACCCATGTAGAAACAGGCTAAGCTGCGTTACTGAAACAGGACTGTGTTTTGATCATTCGATGGAAACCAGAACTGGATAGATGACTGTGCAGTACCTCCATTCATTGTTAATTCTCGAACACATTCATCATCAAAGTGTATTACACAGTACTCTACACATTTCTAACACCTACAGCATATTGCGTAATTTACGATCTGTGTCTATGCTGATGGGAGTCATAGGGCATTCGCGCAGTCTGATGCCAAAATTAGAGATTGAAAGACCCCCTCACACTGTCATTGACCAACCCGCCCTGGGGCACTGGTACCTGATTAATCTACAACCGACCAGAAGTAGTCAGCTCCATTTCATGTCTCGTGAATGGATGGAGCTCGCCGAGCCCTCGCCCATCCAAGTGTACAAGATTTCTCGAGATGCGCCCATGTGGAGGAGCTTATCACTCCTTATCGATGTGTAATAACAGATCTGAAAGTGTTGTGATCTAATAACAGACCGTTAAGAAGAATAAGACCTAGAAAAGGGTGATTTTTTTCTGTGCGAAGGAGCATCAGACGGATGGAGTTAGAGGCATTTTTACGTAAATCAACCAAGCCATCAATTTTAAACTATTATTCCAGAGCCTATGAAGGTATTGTTACAAGAAAGAAAATAAACACACGCACTCCTAAGGCTACAATGTTCCTCATTTAAAACGGGCTATAATGTTAGATAGCTTAAGTATCCAACCAATCACTCATATGAAATGTAGCGCCGTTAATATTCCAATGTAAGAAATATATTTCAAGCGCATGACATACATCCTTCTTCCCAGTTTCTCTAGATGAAGTACATCACATAAATCATAGTTCGTTTAGAGGAATGTGTTACGTTTCATCACACATTGGATCGAAGTCCTCTGATGAAGGAGAGGTTCATATACAGAACACGTGACATTATCCGAGTCCAACGCAGGCAAGGTCGCGTGACTCCAGATGCATTTAAGTTTATAGACTTTCTGAAAAGCGCCGAATACAGTAGTCAACTCTCGTGTATCACTGACACCTCAGTAGACATACAGTATAATGCTGCCTCGAAGGACAAAAATTGCCTGCTTCCCTCATTCCCTTCGCTTCCATCTGGACATTTTTCTCGGATTCCTCTTTCTGCCGCATGCTTGCCCCCATGTACAAATTGTTCTGCACCAGCCAGAAGATAAGCAAGTACTTGCTCAGTTTCGTGGCATTTATATTACGTCCAATTTATACCTATTCCCCCATCATTTTTCGCAATGTTGTTTTATGTCAGTTCTATCCATGCGATCGTGTAATAACCTCTCGTTCTGTTTTCTGAAATTGGTTTTAAATTTAGTACAGCTGCCAACACCTGCCAGTGATACACGAGAGTTGACTACTGTATTTGGCGCTTTTCAGGAAGACAGAGAACCATGCGTCTACAAACTTAAATGCATCTGCGATCACGCTACTGAGCCGTGGATGGCTCACGTTGATGCCATTTGTTCTTTGGCATTTTGTCACAATCGAGTGGCGTCCTATTTCTCCCTGAGTTACTACCATAATGAGTTGCTGACTTGTCTCTGTCAGTGGCAGCAGCAGCACTTATGGATACTAGTATTGCTGTACCATCTTTGGTGTAACCGCTATATATTCGTGTGGTGGTGTGTGTGGCAGTCGGTTGGTTGGACAGAGCAGCGAGGAAGTCTCCGTGGCGTGAGGTCAGGCCAGGGCCGCTGGCAAGGTGCACGCGTGGTCGGATTGTTAGGTGCTAACTGATACCTCAACTGCTGTGACATCTCTTCGTTCATTGCCGGTTGTTGCTTCCTGGGCCATTCTGGCTAGCAGCAGCGTATGGTGTGTTGGAGTCGGCGAAATTTTGCAGCTGTCTTCCTGTATGGTCTTTAACTATTGAATTGGTTGTTAATTATCAGTGAAGTGCACCAGCCGTGTTTCCTTCCTTGTGGCCGTTAACGTCCCAGTTACCTGCCCTGGTCGTTAGCGTAGTTTTCGGCAGTGTGTTTTTCCTCGCCGTGTTGATGCTGTCCTGCACGGCATGTAGCTCTACAGCTTTTTAATTGTTTATTCATATTTTTTTCTTAGAGTGGTTATTGTGCCTTGGCTGTTTATAGACGCCAGTTTTGAAGACATAGTGCTGCTGGTATCTTTGTACTCGGCTGATACTTTCCGTTGTTGTGTGTTGGTCGGGCGGAAGGGAATTGATTAGGCTGTTGGTCGGTCCTTCAGCTGTTCCTGGGTTGGGTTGCCATCCGATTATTTAACCTTTCTCTTGGCTGTCTGTCTTATCTCACCTTACATTACAGCTATCTCCTCAGGCCGACCCTTGGAAAGCTACAGAGCACCACTGTTCTGTTGTGATTTTTGTTTTAGCCTGAAGTACTGTGGGAGGCCTTCAGCCGTCTATTAATTTAGTTATTTTAATATTAAAATAAGGCCTTCAGTAAACTTAAATTAAAATTTGAAAATTGGTTTGTTCAAAAACTAAATTATCAAAGTTAGTTTTATTTGAAATTTTAGTTATCCAGGCTGTAAGAGTCCCATATATCGAAATTTCCGGTACAAAATAGACAAAGTATTGAAACTGATAAATTTTGGACGTAAGCAGTGCTACGTCATGACCCTGTGAAATCATCCTGAATAAATTGAAAAATTCTTACCTCATAATGGTGTTGCCGGATAATGCTGTCTGTATATCTGCTCCTCAATGGCACAGCTTAGTGCAGTGCTGGCCTATCTACTACTACAGAACAACATTTGTCTGAGATTTGCATTATTAAAAAAAGCTGACATTGCTTGTTGATGCAGCTGATTATTAAACAACACATGAATACGATCTGGGAAAATTTGTAAAATATTTAAATTGAAGTAAGTGACTGGTAAAAAATTATGTTCTGAAAAACGTTATTATTGAAAACATTTCTGCAAACCATTATATAAAAAATTCGAACATTAAATGTCTGACTTAATTAGTGCTGACAAATCACAGAACCGAGCGAGGTGGCGCAGTGGTAAGACACTGGACTCGCATTCGGAAGGACGACGGTTCAATCCCGCGTCCGGCCATCCTGATTTAGGTTTTCCGTGATTTCCCTAAATCACTCCAGGCAAATGCCGGGATGGTTCCTATGAAAGGGCACGGCCGACTTCCTTCCCCATCCTTCCCTAATCCGATGAGACCGATGACCACGCTGTCTGGTCTCCTTCCCCAAACCAACCAACCAACCAACAAATCACAGAAAGATCGAAACAAATTCATATTAACATCTCAGACAACAAATTTAAATATGCGCATGGCGATGAAGAGTAATAAATTTTGCCCTACACTACATGGCAATGAACTGTGCTGCACCAGGAGCGACTGCTATAGCTCTTACATGGCTAGCAACTGTACTGTAGCGGGAAGCTACTAAAACTTCTCCGTAACAGCGAGCTATTGCGACTGCTCCGTAACAACGAACTATTGCGACTGCTCTGTAGGAGCGAGCGATTAATACTGCTGCCGACACTGCTCCGACGTGCGATTCTATTGCAGCAGAGTAGCTTTATCTAGCAGGCAGCACATGAGCAATACATCAAAATTACATTTGCTCCAGTAGGGCAGTCAACAATAAACCTCTAACATAATGAACCCCTTACAAGGCCTTAAGCCCTGAGTTGTTCAATGTCCAGTATGTGCCCTTCAGCCGAGCTTTTACGTGAAATATTTTTAAGTTAACCCTTCAGCCGCCCTAAATTTAATTTTGAAGATTCATTTATTTAAAACGAATTTTTTATTTAAATTTTGCTCTATCAGCAATTCTTGTTATTCAGACCCTATCCCTGAGTTGTCCAATGTCTTGTGTGTGGGCTTCACCCGAGTATTTATTATAGATTTTTTAACTAAGACCTTCAGCTGCGTGTATTCTTTACAGTAATTTTTTTTATAACTCATGCACAGGCCTTCAGCCGTACTTGTTTTTGGCGTGATTTGCTCACAAGGTATCTCAAGTTTTCTTAACTAGGTCTTCAGCCGTATTGTTTTATTTTGATCCTTTTAAGTCTATGTGTAATTAAGTGGTTCTTAGGTAAATAAAATTTTTTGTGTGTTTAGTGAAACTGATAGCAACTGATAACGGCCCTCTCCAGAACAATAACCTGATCTGCTCTATCCTGCGAAACCAGATTTCAGTGACATAGTCTGCGTTCGACTCGCATGCAACCACGTGTTCTCTATATGATTTAAAGCACTGTCTACAAGCGATCGTTAACTGTAAACCTCTCCTTCATCAGAGGACTCCCATCTCATGTGTGATGAAACGTGACACATTCCTCTAAACGAACTATTATTTATGTGATGTACTCCATCACCCCTGTCGCATCTTGGGTGTAAAATCGAGACTTCAGCTTCATAACTAAGTTAGCGATAGGGGCTTGTGAGGCAATGCACCCCCTGTGTATACATTTGCCTCACAGATGTGCTGTGTGAGCTGCTGAAGTTAGTACTTTCATAAAAGTTTTTGTGTCTGCACAAAAATATTGAACAGAACAATGTCAGATTCACAATCTTGAGCAAACAACCATAAATAAACTATTTGGTAGAAAGCTTGTATTCTTTCTCATCTCACAGTCTCACATCGTAGCTTGCCTTCAGCGGACATTGTTATTACGATCGTTTGAAATGAAGACACATACAGCAGTTAATTCGGATAACCTGATATACATTACTGTACAAGAAGTGTATCCATCACACTGAAATTGTTTCTCAAGGATAAAAGGCTACCCATTTGTCACTACAATGGCGTACATATAATAAGTCGACCGCGATATTATTATATCTGGGACTGAGGGCGCTTCGGTCTGATTGTCGCAAGTTTTTGTTTTCGATAACGTCCAGTGGGATGCCAAATGCAATAATATCGTGGTGGGGTAGTAATTTTCATACTTTCGGAGTGCAATTGTGTGCCAGAGCTGAAGATATCCCCTCGCACTATGCCGTCATCATTTGTGTGATTCATGTTTCTCTTTCTTCTTTAGCTTATCAGTTTAATTAGAACCGTTATCTACGTTGGCATTACAGTTACAGGGTACTGTCACAAATTTAAATGAAAAGAAAGTGTCTGTGCGACACACAAGCGCAAAAGTAAAACACTGGACTCTTAATGGAGAGCCTGTGTGTTCAAATACAATTTTGGATTTGTGTTAAGTTATATGGGTCCAAACTGCTGAGGTTAAACTAACTTACGATAAGGACAACACACAGATCTATGCCAGAGGGAGGACTCGAATCTCTGACGGGGGGAGGGGGAGGGGGAGGGGGAGCCGCACGAACCTTGACAAGACGCCCTCAGACCGCGCGGCTACCCTGCGTGGTGCTCAAATACAAAGTGAAACGTTTTTTAAAGGCTATTTCCTATTTTATTCTCAGGAAAGTACATTCTCATCGTAATGCAGTCATAAAGAAAGTGACTCACACCTTAGTTAGTTTAATTCTTTTATCAGCGGAATAAACTAAAAGGATGAACATTAAAAAACTGAGAATTAATATAAAGCATTATATCTTGGTTTGCGCTCTTGACCTATTAAAATGCAACAGAGTTTTGTCTCAGCTGCAACATACAGAATTGGAATCAGTGAATCGTTCTGTAACTCTTCCTCATATCAAGGAGCAATCCAAAACGGAAGAAAACTTTCATTAACAGTTGTGGACAAGCCTGCGTGTCATTCAACCAACCTGGATAATGTGCGTACAGAAAAATCTACAAAACAAGACGTTACCAAAAAAAAAAAAAAAATAATTGCTCTGAGCACTATGGGACTTAACATCTGAGGTCATCAGTCCCCTAGACTTAGAACTACTGAAACCCAACTAACCTACGGACATCACACACATCCATGTCCGAGGCAGGATACGAACCTGCGACCGTAGCGGTCGCGCGGTTCCAGTCTGAAGAGCCTAGAACCGCTCGGCCACTCCGGCTGGCAACACGTTACCGATTGGCTAGAATAAAAGAAAATTTGCCGTACTAGACGGCCTTAGAAAGGTTGGTTATTAGATCTCGTGGCTCAGAAGAAACGTCATTTACCTCTTTAGGCTGTATGTGAACTGATAAAATAGTGTTGCTATAATACCCGCAGACTGCCATCACATCGCTGCCATTTCAATTCCACTGAACTCATATATGATCAAGTTAAAGATTATGTGCCGAGGAACAACAAAAAATAGTGCGCTGGTAGAGATGCGAAGACTGACAACGGATACTATAAACCAAACGTCTTTATCATACTGTCATAATCTTGTAAGACACACAAAAGATGTAATAATGTACGCATGAGAGAATGAATGAGTAGGAGAAAATAACATCCAGCAATTTTTTATTTCATTCAGTTCTGACGGCAGTTCTACTGACCACACAGACATTGAGATATAACTGGCGTGCATCTCTTAGTGGTGTAGTATATTATCAACGATTCTGTTTTATTCAACCCTTACAATTTTCTTAGCGCATTTAGATAATTTGTTAGTTTGCAACATATCTCATCCCAGCAAGAATAGTGACAGAAAACGAAACATGGTATCTTTAATTTATGTCACTGAAAAATTAGTGTGATGTGCCCGAACGTGGGCAATAATACAGCGGAATTTACTGCCACCAGTACTTACTAACAACATAAAGGGAGGTTATACTCTTTAAGTATAAGTATTATTGAATTAATTCTTGGTCGAGTTTTCTCAAGTACTGCATTTTTGAGTTGTGTCACTGATCTGGCCAGGGTGCGATACTTGTGACTGAATGCTCATCTTATTGCTGTTATTCGCTTATAAGTATGATTACACAGCGCCATACCTACAGCAGCAGTAGGCTCTGCCACTACCCTTCCTACTAGCTGTAAACACTTTGTCAACAGTCTCTAACTGCATGAATTATTTCTTTTTTTGTGTGCGTACAATTTTCGATCGCATGAGCACGTGGTACGTTGTGTAACAGCTGACAATCACAGCTATCTGTCTAACACGAAGTAATTTTAATAGGGGGTATAACAGCATCACAAACTTTTATAATTGTTTTGCCCGCCTTGTGGTCGATTCATCTGCACACGAAGCTGGCTGGTTCAAATGGCTCTGAGCACTATGCGACTTAACTTCTGAGGTCATCAGTCGCCTAGAACTTAGAACTAATTAAACCTAACTTACCTAAGGACATCACACACACCCATGCCCGAGGCAGGATTCGAACCTGCGACCGTTGCGGTCGCGCGGTTCCAGGCTGAAGCGCTTAGAACCGGCCGGACACTCCGGCCGGCACCAAGCTGGCAGTGCGGGCTGGCGCCCCACTGGTAGGACGTGGGTAAGCGGGTCTCATCTACGCACAGATCTTTTCCTTGGATGGTCTGGGCTGTTTACCATGGAGTTAAGGGGGGAACGACAGACTGACGGCCGAAAAAACTGAAATAAGACGTTTGAAAACAAACCTGACGTTTCTACCGTAGTGGGATTAGCGGCATTGGTGTTATTTATGTTTTTGCTGCGTGGTTCGAATTGTTCGTTCGACGTACGAAATGCCAAACTCACTCTTCTTTAAGAATACTTCACGTGTGTCCAAATTATCCGTTCAATAAAACTTTAATGTCAATTATCCTGTGTTTAAAATGTATCATCCATTTGAGGTATACCCCATGTCATGCGAGACTGACAATCCATTAGTCGGACAATTTATGACACCTTTCAATGAAATGTATAAAGAACCCCAATGTAAACAACCAACTAAATAAGAGGTCACTATATACAGTGTGCAGGAATTAAATAAATCTGTCAACATCGTGTTGCAGGAGCCAGTTGTCTGGGACATTTTAATAGAGAAAGCATTCCAGGTGCGAAAAGCAAGCAATTCTGGATGGTGTAGGCATGGTTGCAACTACATCTACACCTACGTGATTACTCTGTTATTCACAATAAAGTGCCTGGCAGAGGGTTCAATGAACTACCATGAAGCTGTCTCTCCACCGTTCCACTCTTGAACGGCGCACAGGAAACACGAGCACTTAAATTTTTCTGTGCGAGCCTGATTTCTCTTATATTATCGTGATGATTATTTCTCCCTATATAGATAGGTGGCAACAGAATGTTTTCGAAATTGGAAGAGAAAACTGGTGACTGAAATTTCATGAGAAGATCCCGCAGCAACGAAAAGTCTTTGTTTTAATGATGTCCACTCCAATTCACGTATCATGTCTGTGACACTATCTCCCCTATATCGCGATAATATAAGACGAGCTGCCCTTCTCTGTACTTTTTCGATGGCATCCGTCAGTCCCATCTGATGCGGATCCCACACTGCACAGAGGTACTCCAGAATAGGGTGGACAAGCGTGGTGTAAGCAGTCTCTTTAGTAGACCTGTTGCACCTTCTAAGTGTTCTGCCAATGAATCGCAGTCTTTGGTTTGCTCTACCCACATTATCTATGTAATCCTTCCAATTTAGGGTATTTATAATTGTAATCCCTAACTATTTAGTTGAATTTGCAGCCTTCAGATTTGTGTGACTTATCGCGTAATCGAAATTAGCGGATTTTAGTACCCATGTGAATAACTTCACACTTTTCATTATTCAGGGTCAATTGCCAATTTTCGCATCATGCAGATATCTTATCTAAATCATCATGCAATTCGTTTTGGTCATCTGATGACTTTACAAGATGGTAAATGACAGCATCAACTGCAAACAATCTGAGACGGCTACTCAGATTGTCTCCTACGTCGTTAATATAAATGAGAAACAATAGAGGGCCTGTCACAATTCCATGGGGAACGCCGGATATTACTTCTGTTTTACGCGATGACTTTCCATCAATTACTACGAACTGTGAAAGGCAATCACTAATCCAGTGTCACAACTGAGGCGATATTCCATAGGCATGCAGTTTGGTTAGAAGACGCTTGTGAGGAACGGTGTCAAAAGCCTGGAAATCTAAAAATATTGAATCAATTTGACATCCCCTGTCGATAGCACTCATTATTTCATGAGTATAAAGAGCTAGTTGTGTTTCGCAGGAACGATATTTTCGGAATCCGTGATGACTGTGTGTCAATAAATCGTTTCGTTCGAGGTACTTCATTATGTTCGAATGCAGTATATGTTCCAAAACCCTACTGCAAAACGACGTCAGCGATAAGGGCCCGTAATTCAGCGGATTACTCCTATCTCCCTTTTCGGCTATTTGTGTCACTTGAGCAATTTTACAGTTTTTAGGTACGGATCTTTCTGTGAGCGAGTGGCTGTTTATAATTGCTAAATATGGAGCTATTGTATCAGCATACTATTAGAGGAACCTTAGTGGTATACAATCTGACTGGAGGCCTTGTCTTTATTAAGTAAATTAAGCTGCTTTGCTACACCGAGGATATCTAGTTCTATGTTTCTCGTGTTGTCAGTTGTTCATGCTGGAATTCAGAAATATTTACTTCGTCTTCTTTGGTGAAGTAGTTTCGAAAAACAGTGTTCAATAACTCTGCTTTAGTGGCACTGTCATCAGTGACTTCACCGTCGTTATCACGCAGTGAAGGTATTGATTGTGTTTCGGCAATGGTGTGCTTTATGTATGATCAGAATCTCTTTGGGTTTTCTGCCACATTTCGAAACAGAATTTAGTTGCGGAAATTATTAAAAGGATCTCGCATTCAAGTACGCGCTGTTATTTCGAACTTCTGCCAAACTTCGCCAGAATTGGGGCTTTTGCGTTGTTTTAAATTTGGCATGTTTTTTTCGCAGCTTCTGCAACAGCGATCTGACCCGTTTTGCGTACCATTGGGGATCAGAACCATTACTTATTAATTTATGTGGTATATATCTCTCAATTGCTGTCGATACTATCTCTCTGAAATCATTTCATAACTTTTCTACGCTTACATGATCAGATCGGAAGGAGTGAAGACTGTTTTTTAAAAAGGCGTAAGCCGGCCGTTGTGGCCAAGCGGTTCTAGGCGCTACAAACTGGAACCGCGCGACCGCTTATGTCACAGGTTCGAATCCTGCCTCGGGAATGGATGAGTGTGATGTCCTTAGGTTAGTTAGGTTTAAGTAGTTCTAAATTCTAGGGGACTGATGACCACAGATGTTAAGTCCATTTGTGCTCAGAGCCTTTTGAACCATTTCAAAAAGGGGTTTAGAGCATTTTTATCAGCTTCTTCAAATAGATATACTTTGCGTTTCTTTTTTATGGCTGTAGGTGTTACGGTGTTCAGCGTAGGAAGCAACTGCCGTGTGGTCGCTAATCCCTGTATTCGTCTCGATACAAACTATTTGTCCAGGATTATTAGTTGCTAAGAGGTCAAATATGCTTTCGTAAACATTTACGCTTCGAGTGGGCTCATGAAGTAAGTGTTCGAAATAACTTTCTGAGAAAGTATTCAGTATAATTTCGGATGATGTTTTATGCCTGCCACTGGCTTGAAACGTATAATTTTTCCAGCATATCGAGGGTAGACTGAATTCACCACCGACTATAGTTGTACGTGTGGGCTACCTATTCGAAATGAGACTCAGCTTTTCTTTGAACTGTTCAGCAACTATATCTTCTGAGTCGGGGTATCGGTAAAACGATCCAGTTACTACTTCAATTTCAGTACAAGGTAAACTACTTCTGATAGCAATAGATACTCCACCTCTAGCTGTATTTAGTCTGTCCTTTATAAACACTGTTAGATCGTTTGAAAATATTTCGGCTGAACTTATTTCCGGCTTTAGCCAGCTTTCTGTACCTACACTCCTGGAAATGGAAAAAAGAACACATTGACACCGGTGTGTCAGACCCACCATACTTGCTCCGGACACTGCGAGAGGGCTGTACAAGCAATGATCACACGTACGGCACAGCGGACACACCAGGAACCGCGGTTTTGGCCGTCGAATGGCGCTAGCTGCGCGGCATTTGTGCACCGCCGCCGTCAGTGTCAGCCAGTTTGCCGTGGCATACGGAGCTCCATCGCAGTCTTTAACACTGGTAGCATGCCGCGACAGCGTGGACGTGAACCGTATGTGCAGTTGACGGACTTTGAGCGAGGGCGTATAGTGGGCATGCGGGAGGCCGGGTGGACGTACCGCCGAATTGCTCAACACGTGGGGCGTGAGGTCTCCACAGTACATCGATGTTGTCGCCAGTGGTCGGTGGAAGGTGCACGTGCCCGTCGACCTGGGACCGGACCGCAGCGACGCACGGATGCACGCCAAGACCGTAGGATCCTACGCAGTGCCGTAGGGGACCGCACCGCCACTTCCCAGCAAATTAGGGACACTGTTGCTCCTGGGGTATCGGCGATGACCATTCGCAACCGTCTCCATGAAGCTGGGCTACGGTCCCGCACACCGTTAGGCCGTCTTCCGCTCACGCCCCAACATCGTGCAGCCCGCCTCCAGTGGTGTCGCGACAGGCGTGAATGGAGGGACGAATGGAGACGTGTCGTCTTCAGCGATGAGAGTCGCTTCTGCCTTGGTGCCAATGATGGTCGTATGCGTGTTTGGCGCCGTGCAGGTGAGCGCCACAATCAGGACTGCATACGACCGAGGCACACAGGGCCAACACCCGGCATCATGGTGTGGGGAGCGATCTCCTACACTGGCCGTACACCACTGGTGATCGTCGAGGGGACACTGAATAGTGCACGGTACATCCAAACCGTCATCGAACCCATCGTTCTACCATTCCTAGACCGGCAAGGGAACTTGCTGTTCCAACAGGACAATGCACGTCCGCATGTATCCCGTGCCACCCAACGTGCTCTAGAAGGTGTAAGTCAACTACCCTGGCCAGCAAGATCTCCGGATCTGTCCCCCATTGAGCATGTTTGGGACTGGATGAAGCGTCGTCTCACGCGGTCTGCACGTCCAGCACGAACGCTGGTCCAACTGAGGCGCCAGGTGGAAATGGCATGGCAAGCCGTTCCACAGGACTACATCCAGCATCTCTACGATCGTCTCCATGGGAGAATAGCAGTCTGCATTGCTGCGAAAGGTGGATATACACTGTACTAGTGCCGACATTGTGCATGCTCTGTTGCCTGTGTCTATGTGCCTGTGGTTCTGTCAGTGTGATCATGTGATGTATCTGACCCCAGGAATGTGTCAATAAAGTTTCCCCTTCCTGAGACAATGAATTCACGGTGTTCTTATTTCAATTTCCAGGAGTGTATAACTATTTCAACTTCAGTGCTTTCTATTAGGGCTTGGAGCTCTGGTACTTTCCCAACACAGATGTCAGTCGGCGAACCGCTCTAGAAATGATATCTCGACACCGTTCGTAGCTATTGCGGCTTTCTTAATCCACTGTCATACCTTCGATACGATAGTCTCACTCTAAAATATGTAATTGCCTGAAATTCAAATTCACGAAATTTTCTGTTCGTCGTACAACAGGTATTACGGTAATTTAAAGACAGGCGACTTGACGTGAGAAAAGTACGAAGGTAGGTAAAAAATTTGCTCACGTAATTTTGATAAATTACAACTACTGCAGTACACCATTAACAATGACATTTATCGTTCAAATCATCCTGGATATCATATCTTTAAGTCCAACAGCCCACAAGTTTTCGGAAATACTCAGGGAACAAAATGTTATTAGTTCGGCAGGTAGGCGACGAGCTCATTGCAACATTTCATTTTTTAATCTAAGGCTTATCATCGAATGGACCAACAAATGTACTATTACCAGGAGCGAGATGTGAACCTTATGAAAGATCCCACAGTTTCTCAGAAATACATTTTGTGAACCTCTAGGCTATGTGGTCGTCGGTATGTGGAACTGCGTTATCATATACATCTTTAGGTGTCGTAGACATCGACGGAAAATGCAAGATTGTAAACTTTGACAACCGATGGAAGAATGTGTGACGCTGCAGTGTAGTTTCACCGCGCAACTGCAAAGGAAAGTAAAAAGAGGACATGTCGATACCCAGGCATAACGTCTTTGCGAATATCATTTTGTGTTCGCAGCTGGACAGTAACTACGTCTCGCAGACAGCGTGTGAACAATGTAGGCAGATATCAGCGTTTGTGATAAGGCGTGTAGTTGGGCTCAAACAAGCCCGTTCGCGTAATCGGTGAATTACACAAAATTTGAATTCTAGCGGTGCCACTATTCGACGAATTTGGCAGGAACGGCTCAACCACGGCAGAACACACCGTCAAGAAAGAAGCGGTCGACCTAGAGACGTGACAACGTGAGGATCTAGCAGCAGCGACCGTCAGCGCGAAATCGGTTACTTAACGCCGAGGCGTGCCGTGCACGCTCGGTTTTTAACACTCACCGAAATGTTACTTTTCGGAGTTTACGCGCAATATATTAGGAAATAATGTATATTAGAGATTATTTCATTACATAAAATGTTTCCCAGTACGTACACCGTGTTGGAATCCTGCTGTAGTTTAGAAGAAGAGGAAAAATGTGTTTTAACAGTTACTGAACAAGTACTCGTAGCTCCTAAGGCAGACATTTTAAAGCCCATGTTTTCCAGGTATTTTTGTCTTATTTTGGTCCATACAACCACCTCTCAAAATATGAAATACGTTTTCTAACGCCCTGTTCATGCAGCTACCCGTGATTTATAAGTTTTGAACAGATTACGTCTCAGGAGGACTCTGATTTAGATGGAAGAGAACAAAAAGTGCTTGCTTTATTTGTCCTGACAAGTTAGGTCCTTTGTCTAGAAAAAAAAACGATGGTGTAATTTAAATTTCACGCTCTAAGAATTTATGCTTAAGCTTTACGGTTCCACAGTAAAACATGAAGGGCACAGAAGCCATGTAGAGAAAGCAGAATACCAGTGAACGCAGGGAAGTGCTGAAGGGAAGACAGAATTCCTAAATTTCACCAATACAGTAGAGTCTTTGAGTAATTATCGAAACGACCTGGATCCTGCGTTCGAATAAAAGAAACAATCAGCAATGGTGCTTGAAGACTCCCTATAATACGAGTCACACTCGTTCTGCCAACGACCTTGTCAAATATTCGGAGGAGTACACAGAGTTTCAGGGCAACCTCTCGTCCTTCGTCGATTCACGAAAGCTGACAGCAATGGGGAGAGTGATGTGCTGACCACATGCCCTTCTATACCCTCAATCAGTGACGTTTTCGTTTGAGGACGACACGGCGGTCGGCCGGTAACGTTGGGGCTTCAGAAGCCTGTTCGGACGGCGTTTAGTTTTACTCTCCATTGGGTGGGAAATTTCCCCTGTAGGACTGAATAATCAGTAATTGTCAACAGCATAGGGATTTAGAAAGCAACGGGAACTGCTGCATTAAAGAGATACAATTTTTATTCTCTGGAAATGAGGCCTTTAGTTGAAACAGTACCATAATGATCTCTCCATTGGGAAAAATATTACAGATTTGTCCCTCAGTCAGGTTTCCCGAAGGGAACTGCCAAAGGAGAGGCAACAGTGAGAAAAAAACTGGATAACCAACGAAAGGACAACATTCCACTATTTGTAGTGTGGAACGTCATAAGTTTGAACGTTGTGGGGAAGCTAAAAAATCTCAGTCAAGATATAGCGAGAATCAGTAAAGTGAAGGGGAAACAAGAATTTCTGGTGAGTCGAACACATCAACAACAGGAGAAAATGCTATTATAAGAAAATGCTATGAGAGGGAAGGTGGAGCGGTAAGTGTGTTACTACGAACAGCTGCGTTAAAGGATTGTCGACATCACAACAGATAGCAAACCAATACTAAAAACCATAGGTCAGTTATAAATGCCGACGTCGCAATTAGAAGATGAAGACGTAGAGAAAACATGCAAGGATACTGAAGAGATAATTGCGCATGTAGAAGGAGATGATTATTAATCATGGTGGACGGAAGCATTAGTAGCGGAACGAATGTAAGGAATAATTGTGGGGGATTACGGGCTTGGTAGTAGGAATGGGAGAGGAGAAATACTAATTGAGTTCTGCAATAAATTTCAGCTACTAATAGGGAATTAAAATCCGAGGTGAAAGGATATGAAGATAAGATTCGTAAATGACATTAGTGTCTTCAGTGAATGTGAAGAAGAATTACCGGATCTGCTGAATGGAATTAAAAGCCCAATGAGTGCAGGTTACAGATTGAGAATAAGTCAAAGAAAGAGGCAAGTAATGAGAAGTAGCAGAAATGAGAACAGTGAGACACATAATATCAGAATTAATGGCCACGAAGCAGACGAAGTTAAGCGAATTAACGAATGACGGACGTAGCAAGGTGGACATCAAAAACCTGCACTGGTAAAAAAGGGCATTCCTGGTCAAGAGAAGTCTACTAGTATCAAAAAAAGGCCTTCATTTGAGAAAGAAATTTTTGAGAATGTACGTCTGGAACACTGCATAGCATGGTAGAGGAACATGGACTCTGGGAAAACCGGAACAGAAGACCGTCGAAGCATATCAGATGTGGTGCTACAGAAGGAAGTTGAAAAGTAGGTGGACTGATAAGGTAAGGTATGAGGAGGTTTTGCGCAGAGGCGGAGAGAAACAGAATATATGGAGGACACTGACACGAAGAAGTGAAAATACGATATGACATCAATAAGCTGTAGAGGGAAGAAATTATAGAACTGTAGAGGGAGACAGAGATTGGAATACATACTACTGGTAATTGAGGACGTAGTTTGCAAGTGCTACTCTGAGATGAAGAGGCTGGAACAGGAGAGGAATTCCTTTCGGGTGGCATGCACCATCAAATCACTCAGAATAAGAGGAGTACGGGAAATACGGGAATATCCCAAATGTATTGCATCAGGGTCAGATTCCGAAATCAGATACTGAATTGTAAAACGTATCCAAGAGCGTAATATAGACTCAGATCACAATTTAGTGATAATGAAATTTAAGCTGAAGTTTAAGAGACTTACCTGGAAGAATGATTGTACTAATAATTTGGATACTGAAGTGATGAGAAATAAAAAGATGCTTTTGATGTTAGGTGAGGTTATATATACTCCAATAATGAGTACTACATTAAGGAGTTCAGCTGAAGTTGAATTGATATGTCTAAACAAGTCAGTACAAGGATTTTAAGAGACAGACATAGGTACCGTGAAGGTAACTGCAAAGAAAACTTGGGTAACAGAAGAAATATTTTAACGGATGAACGAAAGAAAGAAGCCGAAAAATTTTCAAAGACATTCAGGAATACAGAAGTGTAAGTCACTTTGGAATAAAATAAATAGGAGGTTGCGAGTGAAAAGAATCGAAAATAAATGGTGTTTGGAAGGAGCGATTCCACATTTAAAAAAGTGAAACAAACTCTGGTGAAAGTAAATGCAATGGCGTCAACATTGCAAATGTCATGGGATTTACACTGATAAGCGCACAGGAAAGATCGGGTAAGTGGAAAAAATATGAGTGCACTGATGGCCTCTACAAAGGAGAGGAGCTGTCTGATGACTTGATTGAGGACGATTCAGGAGTCAAACGGAAGACATATGGGATCTAGTATTAGATCCAGAAATTAGTGGGGGTGTGGAAGGCTTTGGTAATGTAAGGCACAAAATATAGATAAATTTTTTTCGGGATTTTGGAAGTCATTGGGGGAAGAGAAAATCAAGTTACTATTAGGGTAGTTCTGTAGAGGCTATGAGTCGGGTGACAGCACTGATCGGAGCCATATCAGCCTCATAATCCCTAAGATAGCAAGAATATGTAACTGCATGGGGTACCATACATCCAGCTTAACAACTAATGGATGACAAGATGACAAGAATGACATACAGAAGAATGGAAAAAAAACTGAAGGTTTCTGGATGGAGATCAGCTTGGCTTTCGGAAAGGTAATGACACCAGAGAGGCGCTTCTAATGCTGCAGTTGGTAGCGGAAGCAAGACAAGAGAAATCAAGGAAGTTTCAAAGAATCTGTCGACCTGAATAAGTGTTAGTACACTTGCTAAGCGTGGTGTTTAGGCTGTTCCATACGGCATTCTAAGCGCAGGCTCGTCCGGTGTCTCGTGCGTCCGTTGGAAATACTACAGACTGATGGTTAAAACTGAAGACGACCCACAACAAGATTTCATACTGGCGGTGACCTGCTTTTCTCACTCCGGTCTTGGAATAAGCGGCCATGTAGCAACAGGTCTGGATGTCATCGCAGAAAAGTATGGTCGATAAATCCTAGCCACGCAATTTTCTATTATGTCCGGATCTCACCAACGAAAATAAGGCCAAGACTTGGATTAAATTATATATATGGAGCTTCATTGTTACAGATTAGGCTATAAGAATATTATCAATAAATAAAATACATTATTGTAAGCCAGAAAAGAACGAAAGAGTGCAAAATGAAGCTACAGATTAGAAGTAAATGTGTAATTAGATTTTCAGGACTTATTTAAAAGAATGGAATATATTTGTCTTGCGCTTTCCTTCCGCCCTTCAATGACCAAGTGGATACGCAGGGCGTGGGACTTGATTTTCTACACAAACAGCGAAACAATTCGATCATTTTATTGGCCGAAGGGTTGGAGAGGGCTCCTATGACAGCTGCGTCTAGAGTGATACATAAGAAAGGTTACAGATGTTAATCGAATGTTTGGATGCTTGGTGACATAGATTATTGGATTGCTGCGCTTAGGAAATGATTTTTATGTCATTTACCGAAGTACGTTGGGACAAGGGAGATAAATTATGTTAAATGAAATAAAATACTGTTATACTTATTGAAATTCTAATTTACCCTTTCCCTTTCTCACAAATGCTCCCTTTCACAAATTCACTTTCAAGAATGCAATATTGGGAGTTGCTGATGAGTGGTACGTACTGTATTGAAGGAACGAGATCAAGAACTACCTTGAAATTACTAAACTCTGAATGTGGGTAGCGCGTCATTGACGAAAAGAGTGAACCACGTAACACGTAAACACACTTAAAACTGATTGCTATTAATACAGTGAGAATGAAACGTGGTAAACGTTACACTGATGCTTATCCAGTCCTTCCACAACTTTGAAGGTACGGAACTTGTAGCACTCAACTATGTGTGACTCAGTGTTAGAATTATCATCCCACGTATTTTCAGTATGATTTAATTCTTAAGGCTCTGTATTTGTCCGTTGGGTAAACAGGGATAGTCTAATTGCACTGTGTGTTGGTAAATGTTTTCACGGCGACTGACTTCCTAAATTGTTCCGTGTCTACAATAAATAGTAAATTGTTGACATTTCTTGCGTAGAAATAATGATTCTGAGTAACCAAGTGAAACTTTTTCATGAGATGGTATGCTATTCTTCCTTCGCTCGGAATAGAAGAGAGTATGAATGCATGTAGTCAATTATTTAAATTTGTGGAATTACATTAGTTCTCAATGAAAGGGGATTGGTAGCACATGTGTAACTTTGAAATACATCGAGTGCAACCGACTTTAAGAACATTCAATAACGTTAGTTGCACGTAGAATAGTTAAACGCTAGCGTTGTTCTGTAACAGGCCAAAAACACATACCAAAAAAAAAGTTTTGCATCACCACGGTTCCGAAAGTTCCGGAACCTGTACAAAAAATTGGAATAGATATCAACGTAAACACCATTTCCGTCCTTCTTATTGCTCATGAAAACCACACCTTGCATGTTGTACAACCATACAGCGAGACCTTCAGACGCGGTGGTCGTGATTGATGTGCAGACCGGTACTTCTAATACCGAGTAGTCCTCTTGAATTTATGCATGACTGTATTCGACGTGGCGTACCATCCACAAGTTCATCGAGGCACTGTTAGTCCAAATTATCCCACTTCTCAACGGTCCTTTTCAATCTATCCCAGGCATGTTCGATAGGGATCATGTCTGGAGAACATTCTGGCCTCTCTAGACGTGCGATGTCGTTATGCTGAAGGAACTCATTCACAGAGATCTGCACGATGGGGGTGCGAATTGTCGTCCATGAAGACGAATGCCTCGCCAGTATGCTGCCGATATGGTTGCCTATCGATCGGAGGGTGGCATTCACGTATCGTACAGCCATTTACGGCACCTTCCATGACCACCGGCGGCGTACGTCGGCCCCACATAATGCCACCCCAAAACAGCAGGGAACCTCTAGCTTCCTCCACTCGCAGAACAGTGTGTCTAAGGCGTTCAGCCTGACCGGGTTGACTCCAAACACGTCTCCGACGATTGTCTGGTGGAAGGCATATGCGACAATCATCGGTGAAGAGAACGTGATGCCAATCCTGAGCGTTCCATTTGGCATGTTGTTGGGCCATCTGTACCGCTCTGCCTAGAGTCGTGGTGGCAAATATGGACCTCGCCATGGACGTCGGGAGTAACGTTGCGCATCATGCAGCCTACTGCACACAGTTTGATTCGTAACACGTCGTCATGTCGCTGCACGAAAAGCATTATTCAACATGGTGGCGTTGCTGACAGGGTTCCTCCGAGCCATAATTCGTAGGTAGCGGTCATTCATTGCAGTAGTAGCTCTTGGGCGGCCTGAGCGAGGCTTGTCATCGACAGTTCCTATCTCTCTGTATCTCCTCCATGTCCGAACAACATCGCTTTGGTTCTCTCCGAGACGTTTGGACACTTCCCTTGTTGAGAGCCCTTCCTGGTACAAAGTAACAATGCGTACGTGATCGAACACCGGTATTGATCGTCTAGGCATGGTTGAACTACAGACAACACGAGCCCTGTACCTCCTTCCTGGTGGAATGACTGGAACTGATCGGCTGTCGGACCCCCTGCGTCTACTAGGCGCTGCTGATGCATGGTTGTTTGCATTTCGGGGCGGGTTTAGTAAATAAATGTAGTGTGGCTAGGACCTCCCGTCAGGTAGACCGTTCGCCGAGTGCAAGTCTTTGCGTGTCGATGGGGATGAAATGATGATGATTATGACAACACAACACCCAAACCCTGAGCGGAGGAAACCTCCGACCCAGCTGGGAATCAAACCCGAGCCCTTAGGGTTAACATTCTGTCGCACTGACCACTCAGGTACCGGGAACGGACGAGGGTTTAGTGACACCTCTGAACAGTCAAAGGGACAGGGTTTGTGAAACGATACCCACAGTCAACGTCTATCTTCAGGATATCTGGGAACCGGGGTGACGCAAAACATTTTTTTATGTGTGTATATAACATTTCCCTTGTTTCTCATCACTATGCTGTTACAATTGAGGAATCGTTTTCAAAAATTATTTTTTCGGACACCTACTTTCGTAATAATACTCAGTTCAGAAATGTGCTTTGTCTTCTATGTATGAATCAACTGTGAATAACGTAATGTTTCACGGTCCCTGTGTAGCAAAATAATCACAGTACAAATAGGTTCGCGGAAAATTACTGGTGTCCGTCGTGGTGAAATGATCACTGTAAGAATCATTGTTCTGTTATGAAACGTCCTGGCAGATTAAAACTGTGTGCCCGACCGAGACTCGAACTCGGGACTTTTGCCTTTCGCGGGCAAGTGTTGTACCATCTGAGCTACCGAAGCACGACTCACGCCCGGTACTCACAGCTTTACTTCTGTCAGTATCTCGTCTCCTACCTTCCAAACTTTACAGAAGCTCTCCTGCGAAAGAAAAGGCAAAGGTCCCGGGTTCGAGTCTCGGTCGGGCACACAGTTTTAATCTGCCAGGAATCAGTGCACACTCCGCTGCAGAGTGAAAATCTCATTCTGGAAACATCCCCCAGGCTGTGGCTAAGCCATGTCTCCGCAATATCCTTTCTTTCAGGAGTGCTAGTTCTGCAAGTTTCGCAGGAGAGCTTCTGTAAAGTTTGGAAGGTAGGAGGCGAGATACTGGCAGAAGTAAAGCTGTGAGTACCGGGCGTGAGTCGTGATTCGGTAGCTCAGATGGCAGAGCACTTGCCCGCGAAAGGCAAAAGTCCCGAGTTCGAGTCTCGGTCGGGCACTCAGTTTTAATCTGCCAGGAAGTTTCATATCAGCGCACACTCCGCTGCAGAGTGAAAATCTAATTTTCTGTTATGATGCCGAGGATGGTTTTTTGCGTTTCTATTTGTGCTGTCATTATGCATTAGCTAATCGCAAGTTCCGAGACTCTCATACGTAATGCGGCATTGATCACTGGAAGTAACGAGACGTGACCGCATCAGTGCAAAAGGAGACGGCGAGTATCGTTTTTCTGTGCACAAGCAGTAACATCAGAATGGACCAGTCACTGGATGCACCTGAGTAACAAATACGAGTATATCACGGACATTTCACTCCTTTTGAAGCTATCCCAGTCCAATGTTGGTGATGTGATTGTGAAGTAGAAACGTGAAGGAAGAACCATAGGTAAAGCAAGACACAACAGACCTCACGTAACGACAGACGGGGGCCGTCGTGGATTGCGGTAGCTGGCTGTACAAAATCGCATGAATTCTGCGGACGAAATCTTTTTGAGTTCCAAAGCACTACCATCTATCCAGCTAAAATAATAATTGTGTATAAAAAGTGTGAAAGAATGGGACACAATCGTCGAGCAACTCCTCATAATCCATTCATTTCTGTTCTCAGTGCCAAGCAACATTTGAGGTGGCGTGAAGAGCAACGCCACTGGGCATTGAATGACTGGAAACGAGCGATTTTGAATGACAAATCACGCTGTACCCTGTCGCACCCTGGTGGAAGTGTTTGGGTTTAGCGAATGCTTGGAGAACTTTACCTGCTATCTTATGTAGTGCAAAACGTTAAATACCTGGGAGGTGGTGTTAGTATTTGGAAGTGTTTTTCTTGATTAGGATGTCGGCCCCTTATTGCTCACAAGGGAACGCCAAATAGGAAGGATCTGAGCAGAATTTACAGCATTATGTGCTGCCTACAGTAAAGAGACACTTCGGAGACAGTTATTGTATCAGTATGACAATGCACCCTACCATAAAGCATGAAAGTTGCCTGTTCAATCAGCACTTATATTTCTTTACGTTGTTCGTTTCTATCAGATGGCGATGTTTATCTTTTAAATACTTAACACATGTGTGCTACAATCATTTATACTAATCGATACAAACACTTTTCCGAAATCTATGCTTGCTAACTGAAGCATTTTCACGTCTTTGGAGAGTACTTTCGCTTTCAACCATTGAGGAACGTTTGCGGTTTCAAGCGTATGAGGTCCGTCTGCTTTGAAAGAGGATTTACCATTACTTTACGATTGAAGGGGTATCTATGTGTTATTCGGGATTCATTTGGAAGCTAATCGGTGGAATTGTGTTTGGAGAGAAGATTGCTTTCCTTTGGTGGATGTCCATAATGTTGTGGAGATTCTGCAATGAATGAAGAATTGTGCGAGACCATTTCACTTTACTTGCCGTGGCGTAGCTTAGTTACTGTGATGACATTAGTTATGTACAGCTTGGATGCAATCACTCCGCGAATGTGAATCTGGCTGTGTGTTTGCGGCAGGTAAAATGGAATGTTACAGCTTGTTCATGCTCAGTTCATGCTTAAAAGCAGATTACATCGATGTGTTTATTTTTTCAGCTCGTCTTTCTGTAACTTCATAGATTTTACTCTCTCCTGAAGAGTAAAATAGTATTTACTTAGCCAAGAACCGTGTGGTGAGAATATGATATTCCTATTGCTGGTTGTAAATCTGAATCTTGTACTTGCAGGTTTGAGTACCCAGCTGGTTTCTAAAATCATTTCCTTGTGTTCATTTACAATGTAATGTTTATCAATGCACTTCTTTCTGATTTATTGCAGAATATACCCTATCATCCTTTACATTAAGACACTAGAGCGTACCATGTTGCATGGGCGCCATCTTGTTGAACCTTCTGCCGTCGCTTTACGATCAGAAACCACTACAGGTTTACCAGAAATCTCTCACTGTACTCAGATCCCAGAAGACATTCATAATAAGCGGCTTTTCTTAGCGTGCTATTATATTTCAGGTCCAGTCAGAGTGGGTGAATGGGAGGTGTTTCGCCGACTGCTGTTAGTTCTGTATCGTGTTGATAGGTTTCGTTCATTATTTTTATGCTGGGTGGATGTGATAGTTATGGATTACTTTTTGAGTTAGGTTGTTTCCAGATTATTTCTCTTCTCAGCCAACAACTACAAAACAGGAGAAACATCACCATCGCACAACTGGATGCGGTAAGCAAAGAGTTAACACGTGTTCACTTTAATTCGCTGTCTTTTACGAATCAGTACCCACTATTCAGTATCTGAATATAATCTATGCAAGCTTTTTCTTTTTCATTATACTGGATTATGAAGGTACATGTGTGACTATCTCTGTTCAACTTCAATAGTCAGATATCGTTTCCTAATTTTTTCTGAGCGATGATACTTACACTGTTTGCATAGCTTCATGATTTCGTGGCTTGATTTTTACTGCTAACGGGAGTACTTTTCTGCTTTGTAACACTATACACGTCTTTCAAAAAGTATCGATGAGCCTATGCTCTGCGGAGAATAACATGGCCTGGACCACGCAGAGACCCTACCATAAACCTATGGCACATCTTTCGAATGAGATGGAACTTCAACTACGCTTCGGAACCCACCACCCAAAATCAGTAACTTCCTTGATTTTGGCTTTTGAGGAAGAATGGGCTGTCATACCTGCACAGAAATTCAGATATCTCATTTAAAGAGTCCCCATCTCACTCCATGATGTCACAAAGGGGATGGCGCGACACACCTTACATTAATGTCTACTAATAGGTGTCTGGATGCTTTTTATCAGATAGTTGATTTATAGACCATGTTCACGAACATTTACAATATTCTTTCATGGAAACAATACAGTTCGCAGGATAGTATGTTGTGATGGAACTTGTTGATATACATAATGCTTGAGAATGGCTTCATATCCAAACTGAGGAGTAAAGAGGAATATAGGAACGTTAAGTATTCTGCCAGAAATGGAACAATGTAGTTCTTCAAAAATGTAGAGAAGGATTTCGCAGTGAACTGTGTCAGGCGGTGTTAGGAAACTGAAATAGTTAAACAGATACTGTTTTATAACTTGAAATGTAGTAAATTATATAAAGACCTGTACAAAGCTTGTCCCACTCTCAGCTAAAATGGAAGGCAGGACGTCTATTGTAAGCGAAGTTCTTGCTGGAATACAACGTACAGGGAGTTAAATTGGGGAAAACTGAAATTAGCGCAAAATATGCATCGCGACGCTTACCTGTCTGTGTCCGTATCAAAGACGGACAACACTTCATCTCGGCAAAGTCTGAAGCGGGTATGCCTCCTCTGCAAAAACAACATCAGCTGTTTTTTGTGAGTCGTGTCTCATCTTAAAGAGTTATGCCTTTTAATGCTGTTGAATTAGAGGATCGTTCACATTTCTTTGCTAGACATAAACACCCATCTCGTAGTTATGTTTCAATGCCTTCATTGTCAGATAGTGTCATTTCTTGGACTGTTTATCAAGTTCCGTATAATTCTTTCGGATATTGTGCCACATAATCTGTAAAATAAAATAAGGCTTTTAAAAGAAAATCGAATCACTTTCAACAGGATGACAGATATGAAACGTCTGCTGAGAGGTAACAAAAATCACTGGATTGTAGCCGCTGAAAGCTATGTCAGTATGTCCTTTTTATCATTTGTTCTTCCAAGTGACGTTTACTTTTTATACGATTTGTCGCGGGTGCAGTTAGATGATATGAAAGCATTGTTTGTAGCTTATTCTTGGCGACGTTATGTACAACTGTGCATTATGTTTCCATTCCCTCGTATAATGCTATAATGATAGGACAATGGATTCACCGTGGAGAGAAAGGGCAGGGATGGCTAGATGTGCGTTTGCTGGTCCTCATAACTCAGACCGTGAAACTGCGTTTCTTATTACAATGGTAAATTACTCTATTACAACAGAAATTATGAGAACCACTCTACGATTAACAATTTTAACTTTATAAGGAAGGCCAAGTCGATTTTGAATTGAAATCATTAAATGAAACCATTATATCTCAATCATTTAGCCTCGCGGGGTAGCCGCGCGGTCTAAGGCCACTTTAGCGCGGCTGCCCCCCCCCCCCCCCCCCGTCGGATGTTCGAGTCCTCCCTTGGGCATGGGTGTGTGGGTGTGGGTGTTGTCCTTAGCGGAAGTTAGTTTAAGAGAGATTAAGTCGTGTGTAAATCTAGGGACTGATACCCTCAGCAGTTTGGTCCCACAGAAGCTTACCTCAAATTTCAGTTTCAATGATTTAAGGAAAGCTCTTGCTTTTAGTTTTGCAGCAACCAATCTGGGACAGAACTAATAATTAGCGTCGTCAGTACCAAGAGATGAAGTGAGTACTAGTTGCCCTGCAGCATGTCTGCGCGCGCTCTCCTGTATACGTGAAACACTCCGTTGTATTCGCACAGCAAGCAACTGCCAGCTCATCAAAGCTCACGCCGCACTATAGACGTAGCGAGACACCATGTCATCACTCGCTCGCTGTTGTAATATCAGCATGCTAACAGCACAGCTCAGCGGGTGGTTGACTAGTTGCTTCGATGTATACCGTTCATACATGGCTCCCGCGTATTCTAGGCCGTGCACTCTACACGGCGCAGGAGGCGCTAGCTGCAAACACAGTTCAGTGTCCTACCTCGCAGGTTCTCGTGAAGGCCCTGTAGGGTGTGTTGCACTCATCCATGCCACCACCTTACAGGTTGTCGCAGGACGATGGCTGTGACAAATTCTTCATGGAACAATACAAGCCATAAGAAAACTTTTGTCTCTTTCCCTTTACTAGTCAGAATTGGCACTAACAGTGTCCCTACACTTATCAAGTAAGTCTGATTATGATCGAACAATACGGTAGACAATAACGAGTCTACAACTGGAGCCCCCAGATTCCATTCAGGTGGACATACAGATGCAATTTAAGCTCCGTAGGGAGATCTTAAGTTTGCTGCCGGTCTGCACAGTAGACGAGCAAGAGTCCTGAAACTTGCTGTCAGATTAAAATGTGTGTCAGACCGAAATTCGAATACCAGTCCTTTGTCCTTCGCGAGCAAGTGTTTTCGCTACTGTGCTACCCAAGCCCGGCTAACGAACCGCCCGGCCCCAACGGCTTTACTTCCGACACAGTATCTCGTCTGTTACTTTGCAAACTTCACCGAAGGTCACCTGCGAAACTTGCAGAAGGATATGAAACTTCCTGACGGATTAAAACTGTGTGCCAGACCGCGAAAGACAAAGGACCCAAGTTCTAGTCTCGGTCTAGCACATAGTTTAATCTACCAGATAGTTTTACATCAAAGCACACTCCGCTGCGGAGTGAATATGTAAATCTGGAAGCGAACATTTTGTGCGGGGATCTTGTAATTCTATTTCTCTACGAGACATAAAGCGTCGCGAGTTTCAAGAGGAAGGATCAAGAAATTATTACCATGGGTGCCTTTAGAGGGATAACATTTGTTTGGCAAGTGTATGTTTTTCGAGGGAGAACAAGCTGCGTCACTGAAGCGCAATGAAATTTGCAAATAAATAATTTGACTCGCAACCACGAAACCTGAAGTTTGTTAAGTATAAGGACAAGGAAAGAAGGAACTTTCACACACATCCAGGGACTCAATAGTCTCGGACACTGTTTCCATGCGCCCACTGCGAACCATTTCAATTTCTGATGGAATACCGCTCAAGATCTTGGTCGTGAGCGTAAGCAATGATAGTCGAGTAATTTTTGTTGCGCACTTGTTTCAGTACAGACCGGCATGGCTCACTGAAACAACATGGTTGATCACCTGCCTTCATAAGATGCTACCTTCCGCTAAACACAACCCGAGTGGCACACATTGGCGAACTACATCACCACACAGCTCATCTCTTGATAACTATATTTACTACTGCACCCAAGGAAATCTGCAAGTATCAGTCATCTCCTAGACTCAAAATAATTGTTATCTCTCATTCAGGAGAGTGGTCCTGAGAATTATTAACTAGATGGGGATATTATGGTTTCAAATCTTAGTTTTAAAGTTGAAGATGTTTGTTGGTTTATTGAAATGCTTCAAAATAATGTGTTAACTAATATTTCCCTTGGCACCAAGCATAAACTAAAACTTAATGAGAACATATAAAGATCATTAGTGATAAAATGTGTGTTAATTACATTACTGTAACTAGCGCAGTTAAATTCTCAATTTTATTGTTTGTAAGAGTAACACAGAGGTACATTACTATGATTAGTCTTCCTGACTGCAGTTGATCAAGACTAAGAGCAGCATTTATAAATAGAGAATGTAATCACTGAATATTAACGCCTCATGCTTAACAATATATAACACACCCAAAGTCATTTTGCCAGTCTTAATATCACGTATTTCTCCTGTTACGGTACTTCTAGTTTTGTGCATCAGATATTTCTAAATTTAGTTCCTTTGTCATATTTTTCGCGAGTTTGGTAGTGTTATACTACAGTGCACTGTCAGCAGAGCTATTAATGGCAATTATGGTAGATTTAGTCATGGCATTGCACATTCATTGGAGGTCAATAGCTTTAAAATTACGTAGAAATTTATCTCACGTTGGGTGTACTTTAAAAACTTTAAGCGCTACGTCAAAAGTGTTAGGGCATACTATGCTGCAATGTAAAATCATTTACTAAGGCGGATACATTTTAGCTTGATGTTAACATGACCATATGAATGCAGCAGTTTCTTATCGTTCTCATTCACCAGTTTTAATATGTTTCTCGTGTCTGTTAAATCATCGCCGTATCGTAAAAACCGATATTATAATATTAATGAAAATAACTTTTCTGATGCGGCTGGTGAAATTCATGCGGGACGTTTCTATGTTCAATTCGTTGAGAAAATTTGGAAGCTGGCGACATTACATCGTTTTGTAACGAGAATGACAGCCCGTAATCTTTCAGCGCTCCTGCTGTGAAATCAAGATACTTGCGGATATAGTAGTGGGATTTCAAATGTTGACTGTCCTTTTCTTATGAATATCAAGTATGTCTGGGTGACAAGCCAATCATTGACAAGCCAATCATGTTACTGTTGAAGTTTTCTGCTGAAGAATAAACATTTTGTCAGAAAGTCTTGATAAAAAGATTATCTTAATCATGTGAGTATTGGTTTTCGCCTCCAAGTCATCCTAAAATGTGAATGTTGGCATTAATTCAAAGTATATATTAATCCGTTCTGTACGGATTATTTAACTAATCAAAATTGGCGCCAGTATGAAGAAGTTTACGAACATGAACATAGCGTTTAAGAATTCCTCCCCCCCTCCCCCCCCTCCACATCAGTCTACAACAGGAAAAGAGAGTTATGGCCTTGCGTAGCAGATAAAAACCTGGTATGATAAGTAAATTGTTCTATAAATCAATAACTGAACCGTTGCGTGATCGATAGTTCACGCCACGCCTTCCGGAACATAATCTTTGCATTAACGGGGCGTGGCATGTCTGCCACATCTGCCGTTGGGCCCCTTTTCCTGCTAAAGGATGGGAGTGAAGCGGCACGGAGAGTGAGGTCGATCGACCAGATACGAGTGACCTGCACTGGAAACGGGAGTGGATGCATAATTCCTTTGGCCGACCAGGTGTGGAGGTGAATGGTGGTCCAATGTCATCCACACATCTTCTAGCGGCTCCACGTTTCTCCACCGTTTGTCGCCATGCAGCGGCTTTGTATGCTCGGTGAGTTGCTTTTAGTTGTTGCTTCGGTGTGGAGTCCACGGGGCATTCGAAAAGACTGATCTTGCCCTCCACTGTGAGCTTGGTAATTGTGACTGGTTTGCTTCACGCGCATGTCTGTGCCCTGTTGCTTCTTTACCGGATTCGGTTGTGCCTTCTGTTGTTGTTGTTCCTTTTCCTGTGCATGGCCAGGAGGTTTGAGGAGCTCGTACGAAAACATGATAGATTCCATTTGGTAATCGTAATGCAGCTGTTATATGATGGTTTGTTATAAATTACTGGGGATTTTAAATTTTCTTGAATGTTTTATGTGTCATTATTTTGGACTTTCGAAGAATTTTTATCAGGTACGTTGTGCAGTAAATCGTCAACTCGCCTTCTTTAGTTATTTGGAGCCCTCTAGCTCATGCGCCTTTCAGGGGGAAGTACTGTAGCACGTATTTTGATGGGTTATACATCAGAGCCAAGCATGGGTTTACGCAGGTGAGGTTCATCATCCAATCGTTCGCGTTTTCCTTCCACCTATGCCTTTCGTCCCGCGTGAGGGTTAAGAATTCAACGTTTCCGCCTCGTGGCGTGATCTGCAGCTGAATGTCGGTTGGCCGCTGAATTTCTCCACTGTCATGTGGTATATTGTCTGTTTGTGACTTGGGGTTCTTTCCAACTGACAGCTTTGGACAGGAGTGGCGTAGTGAGCAGCACATCGGGTTCGTCCTAAATAATTTCGGCTCCATTCTTGCGGACCACATTACCCGACGTGTGGCGATTTCGTATCAAGCAGCTTTAATTGTTTTTGTTTCTTTTTAGTGGACTCCCCTGTAGGTAAATCTCAATCATTTGTTGTCTTTTAATGTAACACATTCAAGGAATGTTTATGGATTAACTATCAGAAGACACTTTCCTCAGAACCTTTGAAGAGATTCTTATGTAGCTTCAAATGGTTGTATATTATCTATCTTCTCTCATTAAAATTTTCTGTAAATATTTCAACAGTTGTAACGAGCGACACACACAAGATCTGTATATTTGGAAAGAAAACACTATTTGTTGCAAATTTAAGTTTTCGTACTTCATGTTGCCACGAATGACTTTTGGCGAGTGTTTAAATTAGTACTATATTCTTTTGTTATCTGATCTCAGTTAAATAACTGATAAATTGTTGATCAGTTATCAGTAATTGTCCGTAAGTAATTTTATTTAATTTAACAGTTTGGTATTAAAATGTCAAGGTCCTGTTGACTTAGTTAATAAAGTCATTTTCCTGGAAAGTGTTAAAAAAATCTCCATACGGATGATGTTCAGCCCAGATTTGGTCCGGTCTTTCGACTCGCAGTCAACCTTACGCCACTAGTGCGTAACTGTAACCAATTAGTAACTTAAGACGCTGGGAACATTTCAGTTAAAAAGAAGAAGAAAAGAAAGAAGGACAAAATAAGTTTCAGTTTACAATAAGGGACAAGTATCTCAGTTAGTCGCTGGGCACTACATGTGTCGATACACAAAAATAACATTACACACATCTGCCCTGTATGGGATGTTGTTTGTTGCACCAATCTGCAAGTGTAAGTCACTAAAATCATGGATTTATTTGTGATAAGAAAACTTTTGCTGCTCCATTCATGACTATTTGTTCCTTCTCTAGCATGACAAGTTTCGGTGAGTAATATCCAGGTTTCGTATATGGTTTTTTCGTATATTATGACTCAATACACAAAAAGACGTACTTGAAAGTAAGACTTATTTTCCAATGCTTGTCCTGTTACCCTAAAAAATTATGACAGCTATAAGCAAAAGGTATTTTATAACAAACAAACGATTAGTTTACCCAGTCACAGGCTTTCAACAACCAATGGATTAAATAATAAATTAAGAAATTTTTTGGACATTGTCCGTGGGAAAGGAGTAAAATGATTTCAATAAAACGTCTCGATCATCTGTAAGTTATTTATTTCGTTTTGTAACCGGTTGCGATATCTTACAAGCTAGTCAACAGACCATATTCACTCTTTGAAAATGATAATACACTTTTTAGAGGTCAAAGGACATGAATACCACCATAAGAAGCAAATAATACAAGAATATTACTGGTATACCCTTGGTGACAGGGTGGCGTGTAGCAGGCCGCTCTGGAGGGGCTTGAAGGCTCAGTCTCTCGTAATGTAATAGCGGCCGTCATGCGTCTTGTTCATTTAATTAGAAGAAATCTGTAAGTTATTCGTGATTGGCTTTACAAATTTCACTTACTCCTCGCTACCTTACTGCAAAGAAGAGACTACTATTTAATAAACAGATGCTTACTCAAGGTATTTATGTACATTAAAAGAGCCCATAGATTAGTAAGGCCATATAGATATTTCTTGGGTTGTGAATAAATAAATATTGTTCTGTTGTTCTGCACCACCCTTGAGTGCACTTTAAGAGTACTACATAAATAGGTGCTGACCGCTGTGGTCCATTTTATTACCTCTTTTCTGCGCATTATTTTAAAAATCATAGTATTTTAAAATATTCTAATATATATATATATATATATTACTAAGACAACTTCTACCTTACATTCTTGGAATTTCTTACAAATATATTTTTATTGTATGTCACTTATTACAGAACTGCAGCGTTCTATGTTCGCTCTTGATTTTATGTAATGTAAATGTAATACCTAATATTATACAGAGATATTTAACTGTACTGTAATATTCCTGTCAGTACATATCCCCTAATTTCATCGCTAGCTCAAACCATTTGAAACGCCGCTTTTCCACCTCTCCGGTGATGTACGTCGGTCTTTTCATTTACTCCTGGTATCCTTATTTGTGATTGTGTCTGGCCTTGAAACTACAACTTCCTATCAAAAAAGCCATTTTCACGACTTTAAGACTTCACCTAAATTGTTTTCCAAGATTTCGCTCTATGTAAACAAATGGTTTCTATTATTACTTCATATAAGTTCCTTTTGCCTTTTTTCCTTCATTTCATCTTAAGACATAATGGAATTCATAGTATCGATTGCTTGTTTAACTCGTGTGGTCCTCTGCTCTATTTCTTGATTACTGGAACTCTGATCTGAGATTATAATTCAGATATTTATGGTTCTGACGTGTCTCGACAGTATTTTTATCTATGACAATGCCAAGCCACTCCGTTTCACAAGTCTTTGTCAGTCCGGTCTAATTGATGTTTCTACAGTATTCTTCATCATGTACTCTCTATCACAGTCTCTTGCAGCAAATACAATTTGATGACAGTGAATTCGATAGACAATCGTCATCGATGTCTAGGCCCATTTCTCTGCCATTTTGCATCTGTTGTTTGAGAACTTCATTCGGATAAAATGTAAACAGAGTAGGTGCAATACAGCACCCTCGTCCAAAAAATCAGTGATTGATCGTATTAGTCAGATTTCTTAATCTTCTTTCCTTCTTGTCTCCACTCCCTTGTCAGCCGGGATATTCTGCGCGACAGGCAGATGTGATAAACTCTGCGCCACGGAAACTGCTACGCCTTGCTCTGTACCTCAGATGGAACTTGTATGTAGGTCGCCATTTTGGCGAAAGAATTATTTTGTGGAAACACACAACACAGATATTCCGAAATCCTCTGCACAATCGACATAAGCCACAGCAGACACACACGTGAAGTGACACACAGAAAGGAATCTTAATTAGAAAAGAAAAGGAGTATAGCATTCTCTGTTCAAACCGAGGACCTTGTGCTTGCGAAGTAGAGGTGATAACAGATACACCACACAAACGACAGGCTAACAACCTCGCACTTGTGCATTCGTGGTAGATTGAGCTTCTTTTCCGTTTGCACACAAGACACTTGATCGACAACACCTTTGACTGTACGAATGCCATCAGAAGTAAGAGCTCAACTTATCACTGGAAACACTCGCGCGCATCACCTGTTGTTTCCTTCCCTACTAGATACCGTCGTTTCACGCAGTCGTTATTGCAAAACGTATCAGCAAAAGCAGTCACTTCGATAGCGGCAGCGAGCCTGGGCAGCGGCATATGTCTTATTTATTATACTCTCTTTTTTATTGTAGTCTTGTCAAGATATCGATGGAATGGAAATGAAGTCCCATGCTTCTTTACAGAGCGTAGGGGAACGATGTGGGAGACCCACACCGCCTTAATAGGCAAGGTCCTAATGGAGGTGGTTTGCCGTTGCCTTCCTCCGACCGAAATGGGGATGAGTGATGATGATGAGGACGACACAACAACACCCAGTCATCTCGAGGCTGGAAAAATCCCTGACCCCGCCGGGAATCGAACCCGGGACCCCGTGCTCGGGAAGCGAGAACGCTACCGCGAGACCACGAGTGCTCTTATGGATGTGTTAATTGTACAGTGTCGTATGCTTTTTGTAAATCTATGAAAATCATGTATGTGTTTTTTTCCCTTGTTCTTAATTTTGCAATATCTCTTTTATAGTAAGTATATTATCCACACAGGACAGGTCTGTGGTAAAACTACTCTGTTCTTTCCCTATTATGATTTCATTCTCCGAACGTTACTTTATAATTCGGCCATACGGCCTTTCCACTGATGACGTAAGGCTAATACCCCGACAGTGTGGAGATACAACTGAAAAAAAAAGGTATTCTCTGATTAGAAATGGAGCAGTCGCTACAGACGGCGCCATATGCTTCAATTTTAATTAAGAGGGCGGTCCCTGCTGGCTGTGGGATCTGGGGACCGACGGGTGCCGTGCGGTTCTTGCGCCACCGCGCCGCGCCGGGGCGGGACGTGTTTTGCGGTACAGCCGATCCGGACGGGGCGGCGTATCTCACACGGCTCGGCACAGCGGGCGAGGGAGGGAGACTCTAATTACGGGGTGTCATGGCGCTGCGCGACCGCCGATACGGCCGCCGTAAATCAAAGTTGCAACGCGGCGGACGTGGCCGACCAAGGCGAGTCCTCGTTAGGGTAGTCGTCGGAACGGATACACTCTAGATACCACCCTATTACTGTTCGGTCCCGCAGCTGATGGAGTCGGCGTCTCTGATCCTCGTGTGCTGTTCGTACTGCAAGAAGAGCTCCCAATTCAAATATTGCAGCGCTGCAGCGGACTGTGACCTTGGGCGATTCATTCCGCGGCAGTTTAATCAAAGTAATACATCATGCCCGACTCATGGGGTTTTTTGGAGTGTTTCCTTGAACGTTCGTAATGCACCAAGGCTGCCAACCTTCGCGTTTTGCATCCGCCTTCCGCTGTGTATTTACGGTCGATATATAACCTCGGTTAATTATTTTGTTCGTAGCTGTAGTTAAGCAGCTGCAGATTACTTAAAAAAAGATAAAAAGTCAGTCTTCAGCTGCATAGTAAAACATTTCTTTCTTTCACTTTACCGGCATTTTTAACGGCTTAAAGTGTCGTCTTCAGAAGTGAAAAAGGCTCAGACCATAGGCAAGGCAACGTCAAACTAAGAACCAGACGGTAGTGACCCCCAACGAATTGGCAAAAAATTCGTATATACAGCAAGTATGTTAAAAACAGGTTTACAAAGATTGAACACCAGAAAAAAATAGATTTTTCAAAGCAAATGAATATAGTTAAGCTTGAAAGCCATGACATACCTTTGCTAGTGAATCAATAATATAGAGTAACATAGCTAAAAGTGCATACTATGAGCAATGAGCAGCAAAGAGCAAGAGCTAACTATTAGTTCGCAAATTGGAGAAATGTGCGAGAAAGTCAATCAACATACAGTACTGGTCACATGAAGTGCGTTGAACACGCCTATATACAGAGTGGGAAAGTTTTTCTACACATAGACTGTAATAAAGTGTGTAACATTATGAAGCCATTATATTGATTGCATAACAAAGGTATATTATGCCTCTTAAGCTTAACTATTTTACACATGATTTAAAAATCCTGATTTTACTTGTGTTGTTCAATTCTTGAATATCTGTTTTTAACATACTTCCTTTATACATGCATTTTTTATCAGTCGTTTATATTATACTACCGTCCGATTATTATTTTGACGTTGGATTTCCAATGATTAGAGCCTATTTTACTTCTGAAGATGACAGTTTAAACTGTCTAAACTGATGAAATGAACCAAAAAAAGCATTTCTTGTGCAGCTGATGACTGAGTATCTAGCTTTGTTAGAACCTCGGTTACATTAAAGCGCTGGAAATTTTGGACTCTGTTCAGTTATTCCCCCCTCTGGCGTGGCGATCATGTTATTACAGATACGCTCTGTGCACCTGATTTGAATCGCTTGCGCTCTTCTTGCTTTTATTCACTCCATGCTAAATTATGAAAGAACTATTGGATGACTACTCTCCCACATTTTGTCGGTTAGAGACCTATTTTACGGGAGCTTCATGACATTGCTTTATAGTACTGAGCAGTCTGGAGGCCCAATAAACTTACGCCTGTAGTTTGAGCAGTATTTGAAAATACTGTTTTCTTCATTATGTTCCAATGTTACTAACTTTCCATATGTATCACAATTTAGTTATCAAGGAGTTAACTGGGGAAATTATAACGTAATCCTCTGGCGTGCAAGAATTGCTGTATTTGAAGCCGACTGTGTTGTGACTAGGGTATTTCCAATTTAATAATTTTATTTATATTGTTTACAGACCACTATTTACGCATGGTATTTATTTAAGATTATTATTTCAGACATAACTTTTCTCGCTGGTATTTTAACCTTTCTGATAGTCTTACACCATACAAGCAACTGCATTCTAAATGAACTATGACATTGTCGTGCTGGAGGACACGATCTATTTGAAGTACACTGTATTATTCACAGTCACGTGGATCATAATTGGTAGATATATATTAAAATTAGTGGGTTTCGAGAGTTAATCGATTTAGACCTAAAAATTTGCTTCTCTGGCTTTAATAGATTTATAGATCTGATGATAACTTTCGGTTCGAAAGCAATTAAATACAATATATATTCCAAATGCAGTCAACTTATTTCTTAAGAAAAACATGTTAAATAGTTTTCTCTTATTTTCCCTATTGTTTTGGTCAAATGTAAACGACGTGACGATATCAGTCCTTCCCGATTTTCTGGTTTCTTTTCCTCCAATATTCTTTCATACCTGGCATTTCTACTTATGATGTAATATTTATTACTCATTCGTTGCAGTGTCTATAGAAAGCGAAAGGTGGCGACTTTTAGAGGCCTGAAGTGCTTGAGTATATCTGAATTTAACAACTGACACCTATGACATTTCTCGTCGGGCGACGGCAGGAAATAACTGCGAAATATATTATGAAATACCTTATGTTACTATTATAAAATATCTAATGTCAATGAGACAATCAGTAATTTATACACTAATCATGCTCCTATAAAAACTGCAAGATAAAAGTGAAAACCTGCATCAGAGGTTACAGATCAGATAAGCATCTTATGAGTATCAGAGATGCAGCAACCGACCTCTGATAATAGTCCCACCTACAAAAAGTCTGTGACAAAAGCTACACTCAGGCAAACCCGCTCGTTATCTGAAGACTTTAATAGGCCCTACTTGGAAAACTCTACGAAGTCTGCGAATAGGCAAGCCAAAATCTACAGCTGAACTTTTAGTTCATACTGAGGATCTTAATGATATTTCACCTCGCTGACATGTTTACTTGACCAGTGCACAAGGGCGCAAAACATTGATTCACTCACAGAATCGGTAATTGGTGCAAATAAAACATATTGTCTTCTTGAGTAGCGTCAGGAAGTCAATTACACGAATTTTTGGGCAGTTGCAGGATAAAAACTATTACAGTGATGAATTTCTTCGTCGACCCACTAATCTCCAAAATAGCGGACATTTTAATCATATTCTCACCTTCGGCATATTCCCCCGCAGCCTGAGAGCGGGGCCTCGTAAAACTATTACTCATAACGGAATCTGCTGAAGAACCTTCCGACTATAGGCCCATTTGCATACTACCAACGTTATCTAAGGGGTTAGAATACATAGCTTCTACCATCTTACTAATTATTTAACATCAGATAACATTCTAGATAAGTATCAGTCTGGTTACCGGAAAAATTGCAGCAGGGCGACTGCTCTTACGAAAGTGACTGACGACATGAACCATGGTGTGAACAGACAAGTGACTACTATCAAGTGCTTTCTGCATTTCAGCAAAGCTTTAGACACTCACGACTTGAGACTCTATTTGCTTATCTCATAAGTCAAAAGTTCTCTTCATGTGCTACGCAATAGTTCCACTCATACATTACATTTCACGAACACTACGTAATTACAGGAACACAAATGTCACAGTGGAGGAATGTAGTATCAGGAGCAATATAATGATCAGTATTGAAGCCATTTATTTTCTCACTGTACAGGGTGTAAATTTGAAATTGACAAACCAGAATAACTCGAAAAATAAACTTCACACGAAAAAATGTGTAGAGTCCAAAGTTGATTATTTTCGAGGGGGACATCTACTGGTGCTAAAATTAGCCCACCACCCCAGCCCCCTGGGGGTGGGGCGGGAGGCACCTTTAAAATTTCAAATGGGAACCCCCATTTTTCATTGCAGACTCAGATTCTACATAAAAAACTACGTACATGTTGTCTTGACCATTTGTTTTGATTCTTAGTAGTTTGCGCTGTAATTCAAGAAAACCCATGTTCTCATTTTTACGTTGAAAATGGTTACGGATCAATAAAAAATACTCATTTACTTCGTAATTTTTTTTTTCTCTAAATCGTAAACTCTCCCTCTCTCTCCATAGGGTGGGGTTTGAAAGAGAGGAATTAGTGTTGTAAAAGAGTACGTGGTTTGACACCAATATTAATGTATAAAATGGCAGAGATGGGGAAGAAGGTTGTTAAATATGCCTCGTGGCGGCAGGATTTGATAGTGTGTATCCAGGCCTGCCGTTAAATGACAAAACAGGAAATTAAGTACAATACAGAGGATATTTTTCAATATACGGAGTTCAAAGAGCGCGCCTAGGATCGGAAGTTAGTAGGTTTAGGCTTGTCTAGGAGGTCAAACAATTAATCAAAATGGCCGGCTGTGAAAAGCCTGCCTTCCAAAAAGATTTGTGTTCTGCTCGAGGTCTGTATTACTCCGCAGGACGCTCCGGCGTCCACACACGTGATCGGTATTCCGCGTAGAAAACTTGTAAGGATTCCACTGGGCTTTTGCAATATTTTTTTAAACCAATTCCCTAAAATATTCCTTGACTGGTTGGTATCCTGTACAGAGTTTTACAAATGTTGACTCAAATGCTGTATTACTTTTGTCCGCAGATTCGGATAAGCTTTGTTTGTATCGTGGTCATGAGCCCACTCAACTTTTAATTATCAAATAAATCATCTGAATAGCTAACTAAAGAATCAAACATCCTACTATTTATTTATCCATAACCACTTTCCAGGCAAAAATGAGAACATGGATTTTCTTGAATTACAGCGCCAACTACCAAGAATCAAAACAAATGTGTAAGACAAAATGTACGAAGTTTTTTATGTAGTTAAGGTTTATAATTTATATAAAAAACAGCTACCAGCCACATGTATGGTTTAAAAAGGTTTATTATCTTCAGACCATGACCGGTTTCGGATTTATCTTTACAAATCCATCTTCAGGTGGCAGATTAAAAGCGTTCTTAGTTGGACCTAGTTTTGTTTATGTTATGAATTTGCTGCAGAGCTGTGTAGTTCTGCCAGACGAAATATTCGTGCGTTTATGTTTTCGAACGCAAGTTTGATACACTTTTCAATATGCACTATGCGAGTGCTATTCCAGTCTATGGATGTCACTTTTAACCTCATCATCTTAATTACACACGCAGCACACACGAATAACGTTTACAAAACGTGGCCCAGCTTCACATTACAAACGAGAACAATATTTTCCCAAATGTCGACTTTCGACAAAATAGCGTTTTTATGTAGTATCTGATTCTGAAATAAAAAAATGGGGTTCCCATTTGAAATTTTAAAGTTGTCTCCCGCCCCACCCCCAGGAGGCTACGGTGGCGGGCTAATTTTAGCACCCTCGAAAATAATAATCAACTTTGGACTCTACACATTTTTTCTTGTGAAGCTTATTCTTCGAGTTATTCTGGTTGGTCAACTTAAAATTTACACCCTGCATATTAATGACATGTTGATTATTCTCTCCCATTGGAAATCTCATTTATACGCTGACTATCCCCATTTCTCAGCAGCTAGAGAAAAGAGTATTAGATCTTACTGTGACCGACTGTATACAAATAGTTGGACTCACAAAACGGCTTGTAACAGAAGAACATCAGTTACATGAACTGCATAGAAAATAACCTTGGAATCTCCATTGCTGTATCAGCTTAGGAGAATGCGATAGAACCATATTTTTGAGAGCAGTGAGTGAGTTCGATGTGTGACATTGAATCAGCGAGAATCGTTGTAATAATAACCGAAACAGACCCAAAGCATTAACAACAGCGACAATAGGGACAACTAATAACTGTACAAGGTTTGCTAGAGTAGATAGTGGTAGGCATCATATAATCATCGTATATGTAACAAATTAATCCTGGATGGTATTTTCTTTCGTTTACAATACTGTCCTCAGAATGACGCTTAGTGAACTTGTTGGAAAGATATTAGCAGATTTATTACTGTGGTATGGCTATAATACATACTTTTATCGATTGACTGAAAACACATATATGGTATGTTAGCCTGGTTACACATACCGCCACTAATTGTATTTATTTAGAGATTATTTTACATTAAATTAACGCATCTAAATCATCAAATTCTACTGAAGTTATAGAATTACTCGAAGCATTTTTAGATACATTTCTTCAAGCGCAGTCCGTTGACACATGGTCTGCAAAAATCGCCCTTGGTGTTAGAAAGTTAGACTGATGACCATAGATGTTAAGTCCCATAGTGCTCAGAGCCATTTGTTAGAAAGTTGGTAATTTTTTATGTTTATGAGTCTTAGATACAACGTAGTAGTCTTAATTT
Source organism: Schistocerca cancellata (assembly GCF_023864275.1). Classification (NCBI taxonomy): domain Eukaryota; kingdom Metazoa; phylum Arthropoda; class Insecta; order Orthoptera; family Acrididae; genus Schistocerca; species Schistocerca cancellata. The sequence goes on from NC_064630.1 coordinate 444,708,754, forward strand.
TAGGTTTACAGTGGTTCATTTGCTTATTTTACAGTTGGGTTACACAGAATTTTACAGGTTTTAGATACGATCAGTGAATGGCACAGGCAGTAGTTCCCGCCGGGTGTCCTCTCAAAACCCAGAGGTGCGAAAGCTCCGGGTTACCTGCTCGCCTCATGTTAGCCTGCTGTTTTTGCTGGCCCACAGTTGCGCCTATCACGGACTGAAACTTTGACGTCTGTTAGCTTGCCGAGCCCCCAGTGCATCGGCAGCTGTAGCCTCGCTACGTCCTCGCTACGACTGTGTATCCGGCCAGCCTCAAGTGGCCAAACTCAATTTTGCTGTTATAGCACCTCGCACACCCTGGAGTCCAGCCCAGAGTCGCCGTGCCTCCTTTCACTGCTGTGCACAAAGCCGTGTCTACCTCCAGAAATGAGCCTCTTATACGCATCTGGTTGTTACCTGACAAAATGTATACAACTAAGGCTAGTACCGTGTGTTACCCAGAGAATACAAATAGATAGGTACCATCAGCAGTAAGATTTAAACTACTACTATAACAAATAAAATATACTACTAGCACCACAAAGACATATTTTCTACTTCTGTTGCAAAATATACTCTACACTTAACACACAACATTCTACAGCAAGTACTGCCTCGCACTCAGCTGTGCTGTTTCAACTGGACACTTTAAACTAAACGTCATCCTCTTCTCCAGCCAGAGTGGTGTCCTCCGTTGACAGCAAGCCACAAGCAGTCTAGGGCATCAACCCACCCACCTGCTTTACTGCTCCACCGTGCTTTCTGCTTCGGCTCTACGTTCCTGCTTCTATGCTCCAACTTGCTGGAAGTCTTCATTTTGGCTGGACAGTTCCGAATTACTGCGCTTCACCACAGCTGGCAATCCATCTACTCTGAACTGCAGTTTTATCAGAAGCTCCCAGGACCATCCACGCTGATTCACAAACAAACTCAGCCAGCCCACCATGCATTGCCCCAGGGCCACATTAATGGCTGGTCAGCTGATGACCAAGGCGTCCAGTGCTGGCTCCAAGGACTGTCATTGCTGCCGCAGTTCCTCTCAGCAGACTGCCCAGTTCTACGTTTCAGGCGACAACTCACTTCGGAGCAGAGGCACGAGAGCCACGGCAGTAGCGTTGTTATGTGGAGAGAAACAAACCGTGCTGATAATAGCTAATTTACAGCACCCTGCGCACACTTTTTATAATTGTGTGATATGAAAACAACAAACAAAACATAGTTAAAACTTTTTGTAAGTCTATACTATGAAGTTAATAACCAAACTGTAACGTATAGGAACAATATAATCAGCTTCATGTTAAGATAGAAGTAACATTTTTAAAATGACAGTTGTCATGTGACTATCTGTGATGCACGTAAATGCAGGATGGTTATAATTAAACATTCCCTATTTAACACTTTGTAACACGGAGACTAATTTCCCAGAAATTCCCTTGGGCGTAATGTACCCATTTAAAATAAGACAGTTAAACCCAAGGCTTACCACATAAATAAATACAATTGTTAAAATGCATGGGAACAACGTGATAATTAAGAAAAGTTGTTGCATATGGGGAGACCCAAAATAAAACCGCCTTCGTTTTCTTATCATCAGAATTTAAATTACGAAGTATCTGCAGCATGAATTATTAATTGCTACAAGGCGTTGTTTGTTAACAGACAAGTACAGGTCGAGAACGTCCATTAGTCAAACAAATAACTGCACATAGCTACTTCACAAGCGGCTTAAGACCCAATGGTAAATGCCTACCATGGCGATGCCATTTCAAGTAACTGAATTTTACCTACAGGTTTCATTAAGGAACAAGGTGCCTCGCCCCTAAGAACACCTTACGGCAACACTGACAATTCACAATTGAACAGAATTTCACTATTCAAAAACTTGACTAACATTTAATTTAGACACAGAAAGAAGGAAATAACGGCCAGCGGTCATGCAGACATGTTACACGATGGAGGAGTGTGCCATAGGATTTGCAAGAAGATTGTTTAAGATTACAAGATGCCCATTAGTAATTACTTTAAGGCACCTTAAGCTTACAACACAACAATGTCTCTGCAGGAATCAGGCAATCAGGCTTATAAAAAACGAAGCCTTACGGTGCAGTGGCCGATCAAAAGCAGCAGGTGCAAGTTGTGAATTTCATGAGACCTTCATGGAAAATTGCCTAGAACATATAAATCATAGAGGAAACTAATTTTAAATATGAAGGCTCCCTGGTCGGCGACATTTACGACTGAAATACAGAACGTCAAAGTAAGGCAAACAGTTACTCTCAGTTTACAGGTAAGCAAACGACGGCAGTAGCCGATCAAATATTAGAAAGAATTAGCTTAGCACGGCGGGCACAAACAGCAAACAAGCGAATCACAGTATAATTATTACAAGTAATGAGAATTTACTAGAATGAACTGGCCAGCTGTATTCCAATACTCTTCTCAAAGACGTACGAGAAACTAATAGTTCCAAAAATAATCCGATGAAAGCCACTAGACCAGCTAAAGCATAAAGAGAGGCCCTTGCCGGCTTCGCTCTTGCATTCAATAAACTAGTTCTTAAATGATGGTCCATCTGTCCTTTAACTTACACACATTATGGGAATTAAATGCTATTCTAATAAAACACAAAACAACAAGAAATAAAACAAGGCTGACAAGCACTGAATAGGCAACAAGCCAGACGGGTAACTTAAGGAGAAATTTTAATACCAAGAGCAGGTTTGCGTACCTCGTCAGCAGCCACGCTACCCAGTAACGTAGTAACGAGGAATCAAAATCTGAATTACAGTCCATGCTTGCAAAAAATCGCGAATACGTGTCTACAAAGTTGGCTAAACAGAGACTGGTAGAAAAATAGGAATGAGCGCCTTCGCTCACAACAGAATGTCAGAGGAACGATCACAAATAACAGCCAGATCCGAAAGGAACCTGGATACAGTGGGTCACACGCCAGTTGAGAATAAAATTATGGGCCCTTACGGGAAAGGGCTCGTCATGAAGTCCACAATATAGGCACGCAGTTCAAACGGTTCAAAAGCTCTGACACTATGAGACTTAACTTCTGAGGTCATCAGTCCCCTAGAACGTAGAACTACTTAAACGTAACTAAGGATATCACATACGTCCATGCCCGAGGCAGGATTCGCACCTGCGACCGTAGCGGTCGCGCGGTTCCAGACTGTAGCGCCTAGAACCGCTCGGCCACCCCGTGATACCACTAGCAGGCTCGCTTCCTCCAACGATCATGTGGCTAACAGTTAAACTCCAACCAGCGTGATGGCAGCATTAACACTTCACACGATAGGCCGCCGCCCTCCAGCTACGTGTGGCTAGACCGGGCACGCACACACACACACACACACACACACACACACACACACACACACGCGCGCGCGCACGCACACGCACACGCACACACCTACGCCCTACGTAAAACTGGACCTCCAAGTCGTCGCCACGCTGCTACCAGTATGCCTCTTCCCTCCTGCTTGCTCCTGCTGCCCCTAAACGAGTATCTCTGATCGAAAGCGCCCACGTGCAGTCTTGCGGGCCTGCGATCTCCAGTTTCGCATCAAGAGCCGCAAAGCGGCCATATCCTGTCGATAACTGAGCGCCTTGGATGTGGGGTTAGAATGTGCCACATTTTATGGTTTTTCCTACACGGATTCGAAACACATGACCGGCGGCTTCCACATTTTGTTACAACGTTGCTACACTATCCTCTTGCAGAATGTGGCTCAACAAAATTGTTATCTGGCGACAGAGACAAGGGAATACAGCATTTGCCACGAAACATTCTCACTCCGCAAGTGGGTGGGACTGTGCTACTACTCAGGAGAGCCTGAAACGAATGAAAACAAATTTGTGGCACATTCTCACCTCTGACTCACCAGAAAACAATTCCGCCTTATACTTTTGCTAGAAATGCACAGTTCTGGGGGAAGGAAATACAATTTCGAATTAATTTCTGGATCAATAACCATATTTATTTCAGAAAAACCCTCTTTTACTTCGATGTTAATGATGTTGCGATGTATATCATATCTGCAATACACATAATAACAATTTCTGTCAGTGGCAGTAGATATCCGCTAGTAAATCTTAAGGTGAGAGGTAAACACGCCTAATATTACCTATCGAGTAACAATGTAGGTACCACCGAACATAACCGCGTGACCGCTACGGTCGCAGGTTCGAATCCTGCCTCGGGCATGGATGTGTGTGATGCCCTTATGTTCGTTAGGTTTAAGTAGTTCTAAGTTCTAGGGGACTACCACAGATGTTAAGTCCCATAGTGATGAGAACCATTTGAAACATTTTGAACCACCGAACATAGGTACTTAGGTATCTACAAATACACTCCTGGAAATGGAAAAAAGAACACATTGACACCGGTGTGTCAGACCCACCATACTTGCTCCGGACACTGCGAGAGGGCTGTACAAGCAATGATCACACGCACGGCACAGCGGACACACCAGGAACCGCGGTGTTGGCCGTCGAATGGCGCTAGATGCGCAGCATTTGTGCACCGCCGCCGTCAGTGTCAGCCAGTTTGCCGTGGCATACGGAGCTCCATCGCAGTCTTTAACACTGGTAGCATGCCACGACAGCGTGGACGTGAACCGTATGTGCAGGTGACGGACTTTGAGCGAGGGCGTATAGTGGGCATGCGGGAGGCCGGGTGGACGTACCGCCGAATTGCTCAACACGTGGGGCGTGAGGTCTCCACAGTACATCGATGTTGTCGCCAGTGGTCGGCGGAAGGTGCACGTGCCCGTCGACCTGGGACCGGACCGCAGCGACGCACGGATGCACGCCAAGACCGTAGGATCCTACGCAGTGCCGTAGGGGACCGCACCGCCACTTCCCAGCAAATTAGGGACACTGTTGCTCCTGGGGTATCGGCGAGGACCATTCGCAACCGTCTCCATGAAGCTGGGCTACGGTCCCGCAAACCGTTAGGCCGTCTTCCGCTCACGCCCCAACATCGTGCAGCCCGCCTCCAGTGGTGTCGCGACAGGCGTGAATGGAGGGACGAATGGAGACGTGTCGTCTTCAGCGATGAGAGTCGCTTCTGCCTTGGTGCCAATGATGGTCGTATGCGTGTTTGGCGCCGTGCAGGTGAGCGCCACAATCAGGACTGCATACGACCGAGGCACACAGGGCCAACACCCGGCATCATGGTGTGGGGAGCGATCTCCTACACTGGCCGTACACCACGGGTGATCGTCGAGGGGACACTGAATAGTGCACGGTACATCCAAACCGTCATCGAACCCATCGTTCTACCATTCCTAGACCGGCAAGGGAACTTGCTGTTCCAACAGGACAATGCACGTCCGCATGTATCCCGTGCCACCCAACGTGCTCTAGAAGGTGTAAGTCAACTACCCTGGCCAGCAAGATCTCCGGATCTGTCCCCCATTGAGCATGTTTGGGACTGGATGAAGCGTCGTCTCCCGCGGTCTGCACGTCCAGCACGAACGCTGGTCCAACTGAGGCGCCAGGTGGAAATGGCATGGCAAGCCGTTCCACAGGACTACATCCAGCATCTCTACGATCGTCTCCATGGGAGAATAGCAGCCTGCATTGCTGCGAAAGGTGGATATACACTGTACTAGTGCCGACACTGTGCATGCTCTGTTGCCTGTGTCTATGTGCCTGTGGTTCTGTCAGTGTGATCATGTGATGTATCTGACCCCAGGAATGTGTCAATAAAGTTTCCCCGTCCTGGGACAATGAATGCACGGTGTTCTTATTTCAATTTCCAGGAGTGTATTAATACGAAAATAATAAGAAATTCAATGAAAAAATTAAATTAAAATGTCTGAACTCACTTTTTAGTAGCTTCCCTGATGGAAATATTCCTAGCTTTCATTTCCTCCAATGCTAAGCATACCTGTTCATCTGTTCAATTGCGATGCCACCGTCCTCCGACCTTCATCGTCTCTGTAGGATCCATACCGCTAAACAACAAAGGAAAGATGGGCAAGAAATTTATAGAAGACTCTCACTTCCATAACTGTTTACATACAGTTATGTTATATCATATTTTTAGCATTGATGTACTAACTTACCTTCATTTGATTTAAATTACACTATAGTCAACAAACAATACTATACTCCAGTTATCTATACAACTGATGAAGCAGCCGCCCACCTGTATAAATACTGATAACGGCGATGGGGTGAAATAAACAAGGCAAAGCATCCAACGTTACCGTTGACGACTGGTGAACATTAGCGACCAGGCGGAACACCTTACTTCATCAGAGAATCCATTATACGGCAATCAGGCGTCAGATATGTCGTTGGCATATTCTCACCCATCTAGGTACATTCTCACTCCGGTTGAGGGTGCATTTGAAGGGACTAATAGAACACACATACAGTGGATATTCGTGTAACTTTTGCGTACTAGAGGATTTGTCGCATCAAAGTTTTGGAGGTGTGGAGAGTAGTGGAGTGGTGTAATTTCGAAGTTCGAGCAGTTAGTATTTTTAGTATGCCTTTTTGAGCTTTCTATTGAGTTATTTGCAGGAGAGATTGCGATGTTAGTTGCCAGTCAAGGGCTACCTCAAGATATTTTAGAGCATTAGTTAACTGGATAGGACGGTCGTGAATGCTGAAATAGAAGTCGTAGAGGGCATGGAGGCGGAAGCTGTGTTTTTTCCTACAATTGTTACTTGGATTTTAGAGGGGTTTATCTTGAAGAGCCATTCGTTGTACCAGGAGGTAAATGGCCTGCGTTGGATAACGACAAATTGTTGGGAATTTTGAGATGTAGGGTAACAGCAAGGAAGGCGGTTTCATCATCATACTCAAGGAGGTGGACTAGAGGTGGATTGGTCAAGTCAGCGGTGTAGAAGGGATAAAGAAGTGATAGGAAGGAGTCCTTGGTGCACGCCGGCAGTGGGATGGAAGGTATGGGAAGTGATATCGTTAATAGTGAGAGCTGAGCGATTAGAAGGTGTACATGCAAATTACATTTCATTTCTCTGAAAATGTAATAGTTATCAGCATGTATAAAACAAGTAAATTTTCAGTGTCTGTAAGTGATGTAGTAGAAAATATTGGATGTTCTTTAAGCTTGTTTCCACGTGACGCAGTTGTCTACAACAAGTAGCAATTCCAAAAGACAGTATCGATTTTCCGAATGAATTGCAGAGGATTGATAAATGACGTAAAAAAACCACCTTTGTACAACTACACTGTTGATGACAAATTACTGAAAACGATATATACCGTAAAATATCTAGGAACAGCAATCAAGGGTGACCTTAAGTGCAATGACCACATAAATCAAACAGCAGGGGAAGGAGACGGCAGACTGAGATTCAAAAGAAAAGTCTTATGGAAGCTTAGCTCACCCACGAAGGAAGTGGTTTATAAGGTACTTGTTTGTGGGATTCTTGAGTATTGTTGATCAACATGGGATCCTTCCTAGGTTCGATAGACAGAACAGGTACAGAAGAACCAGCGAAGAGTGGCGCGTTTCGTCACGGGATAGTTTAGTCAGCGTGACAGCGTTACCGAGGTGTCCAGCGAACTCAATTGGCAGACGTCACAAGAGAAGCGCTGTGCATCAAGCTGAGGTTTATATTGAAATTTCGATAGAGCGCTTTCCTGGTAGTGTCTGATAACGTATGACTTCCTCCCACACACACTGCGAGTAATGATCACGACGACAAATTTCTAGAAATTAAAGAAACTACAAAGGCTTACCGACAATCATTCTTCCCACACGCCTTTTGCAAGTGGAACAGGGTACGGGGGGATCAGTCAGTGGTACCAGAAGTACCCTCCGCCACTCACCATTTGGCTTCTTGCGGAGTATGATGTAGATGAAACGAGCACCTTTTTAGTTAAAATAGAAGGAAATTAATTACACTTGATTTCCTTGAAATCTAAATCCCTTAATTTCTTCCAGTTATATGTAGATGTTCGCTTCATACCCTTCACTTTGTGGCGGCATACCAGTGTGTTACGGCACAACCATTGTAGAGCACTGTTCTACTGCACCACGCATTAAACGTTTCGATTCTAGTTTTAAATCTGAGGAAGCCAGTAATGTAACGACTTTATGTTTACGTAGTATATTGAGATTATTGTCTTATTCTGTTACGTATCATGCCTTGTTAAACTCTGACTTGTAACTTATAGGGAAGTGAGCTTTTAAAAAGGCTTGTAGCCAGAAACATGTCGCACTTGAAATGTTGAAAGAGAATCAAACAGCCGAAGTGGAGTCATTATTTCCTGTATCCCATGGCAAATTTCTTTGCACGCCATTACAACAGATAATGCTTCTGCTTTTCTGACAGTAACAATATACAGACAAATGGAACAGAAAATTGAGGATTTGTTATACGACTGTTAACTTGGTTCTAGGAACGGTAAAACTACCAGTGAGTCGATTCTGAAGTTGAGCTTGATAATAGGGACAGAGTCTAAGAAAAGTCGAGACACCATGTGTTGTCCAAAGTGTTTGATGACGTAAAATATTGCACGAATTTGCAATTACTAGAGAAGTAGTGATGTACAATATGTATATGAATCAGTAGGATGCAATAAGAATGCTAGAGCAAGGTAGAAGATCTGGAATTACGAAGCGTGCAAAACAGGGATGAATTCTCATTCCCCTTACCTGTACACCGAAGAAGCAATGTTGGAAATAAAATGAAGATGAATTCTTAGATACGAAGTACTAACTGTAAAAAAATTAATTATTTTGTGTAAATAAAACTTATGTTAAAGTGACACGTTCCACATCATTACGAAATGTCTTATACATGATCTATGGAACAAGGATTAACGTACGTATGTATGTATGTGTGTATGATAAGGAGGGAGATTAAAATTTAGGTAGAAAGGATAACAGTCATTAGGATTAGCTGATCAAATTGTCATCCTAGGAAATGTGACTAAGAGCTATATTAAAACGGACTGACAGTAAAATGAAGAAAGACGAAATTAAAGAGGAGAGGCTGAAATGTGATAACGCGTGAAGTAAAAACCAAGAAGTAGAAAGTTTGTAATCTCTTGTTGAAGCAAGGGGATATGATAGGTAGAACAGCACAGTCGCAGTGGACATCTCTTGCTAAAATAAATCTACTAGTATCGAGCATAGGCCTCAATTTGAAGAAGAAATTTCGGAGATTATGCACATCGAGTAAAGCACTGTACGAACATAGAATAGATCGATGCAGTCGGGGAAACTGAAGAAGAGGGTAACCCAAGCGTTTCACATTTGGTGTCACAGTAGGGTGTTGGAAGTTGATGGATGGATGAGACACTCGGCAAAATTGATGAGGAAAAGAATATGTGCAAAACACTAGCTGAATGAAGAGACAGGACACCAGTCCACATTTGAGGGGAACTTTAGGGATACACAGAAATTGGGATATATGCAATGAATAAGTTATGCTGTGGGATGATAGTGACATTCTGAGAGATGTAATAGAAGTTCTGTGTAGGCCGATTAAATTTCTGCGTTGTTCAGTGTCATCTGGCTAACTGTGGAAGTACAACAGAAAATCTTTCCTTTCTAAAGCCATGTGAAAATTCCATTATTTCCACAATTGGAAACACGTTGGTATTTTAGTATCTGACCATGTCGTTCGAAATCAGTAACCGTATGTTCTCATGCTTTCCTGCATCATCTGTGGTAGCTTTCAGTATCGAATTAATGAAGGTGTGACAAATGACGCATGTATGTATCGAACTCGTGCACTGTCCGTCACTTTCATCTCTAATGAACTTAATGTCCCTGAACTTCATTTTGTCTTTCCTCCCTTTCATCTGCTGTGTGCGCGTTTAATAGCTGACGCTGTTTACTAATTAGTTAATATGTGCAAATTTCTTTTATCTGCTAACATCTAACATCTAACACCATCCCAGTGACTCATTTATCTCATCCTTAAATTAGGTAGGAAAATAAATATACACTATGTATTGTACAAAACATATTTAGTTCATTTCCATCGTTCTACATTGCATAAATACAGTATAAACATCATAAAATAAAACTTTTAACAAAGTCATTGTAATATTATTTCAGCACAACGTAATTACATATATTTTTTTTATTTCTCTTTTATGTGTAAGAGCCGGCCGTGGTGGCCGTGAGATTCTAGGCACTTCAGTCCGGAAGCACTTGACTGCTACGGTCGCAGGATCGAATCCTGCCTCGAGGCATGGATGTGTGTGATGTCCCTTGGTTAGTTAGATTTAAGTAGTTCTAAGTTCAAGGCGACTGATGACCTCAGCAGTTGAGTCGCATAGTGCTCAGAGCCATTATGTGTAAGAATAAATAAAGTATTGTGTGAACTCACTCTTGAACAAGCAACACAACGTCTAAAGTGTAGTCTGCAAGACTTAATTATTGAATACCAGGATCTTATTGATAGACATCGATAGGGTCACTGTAAATTGACGTCTCTTACATTAAAAGAGAGTTCTTTAGTGGTTAGTTGTATCCGTAGTATAAAATCTATTTTAGGTTCTCCTTTTTCCATTATCAGCATCTTCTTTACATGAAGCCTCGTGTTATTACAAAGTCTTAGCACGTCGAAGTATTGTGGTTAAATAACTGAAGAATCCACTTTAAGTAAATAACAGTGTGGTGGACACTGAGCTGACTCAGTCGAGTATAGGATCTAATCTGGGAAATTAATTACCTTATGTATAAAGGTGTCTAAGCACTAATATTGACTACACCTACAAATAAGGTCCTTTTTGGCTTTCATTCTCTAGGTAGTGTGGTTGAGTAATGACCCATTACACAGAGGGGGACTTAACAATACTAGGAGAGATGGTAGTTTGGTAGAGGGAGCCCAGGTTGGGAATATTTGAGAGGCGTTTTCCAGTACCGACATTTGTCCTACAGCCAAGGGAAATTTCCTGAGAAGCTTGATTAGTTTACATCTGGGCTCTTGAGTCTCTAATCATGTACACCTTTCACAGGCTTACCCAATTCTAGGATACCAAGTAAAGGTTATTGGGCACAATAGGACATTGAACCACACGTGGCGTGAAGGTAACGGGTGATTATAATTAAAGTGGAATTACTGATGGAGGTCCAGCGTAGGCTACATTCATCGTATTGCAGCGTTAATGTGGAACTGATTTAAGCTGAAAAAAAATGACTTCCAATTTGGGTCACCGGATGCAAATCTGACTTTTGTAAAACGTCTGTTCGAAGTATCAGGTGCTCATATTCAACACATTGCGTAAGTGACGGGTAATATCGACATTATATCTTTCTGACTTGTTTGCCCCTTTCTTTCCTCTTCCTGTCCGTAGCCCATTACATAGGGGTACATTTCTATAAGTCTTTGTTGAATTCACATTACCAGATTTGCACCAGGTGGACGGAACTGAAACAAACTTTTTTCGAAGATAAACTGGTCCCACATTAACGCATTAAAATATCTACCAAGCTTCGCTGCCATACGACAATTGGATCTCACACTTGACCTCAGTGAGTAGCTGCCCTTTTGTTATCACCACCCGGTAGTTTAGGAAGCGAATAGTCTGCTACTGCTCGCTGTATGTTTACACATTTTTTCCTTGAGGTATGGACAGTTTTATAACAACGTATGCTTCCACAACCATTGTTGATGATGTTAGAAGTATAGGGGACTGTTACTCCATCATTCTTACAAATCCTTCTGATTCAACAATCCGGTGGTTTTCTATCGTATTTCTCGGACTGCTGAGGAATTCTATCGGGAACTGGCTTCATTCTGTGATGCACAGCCAAACGTTTCACAATTTAATGAGAGAATTTCCCGCAATTACCATTAGGGAAGTAATTGACTGGCTATCACTGATGTTCACCTGGTCATTAGAGGCGTTCACTGGTGTACTAATGGCCGGGGGAGATGGCATGAATGGCGCCTTGTTTGTATTCATGTTAGCTGATGACATCCTCTTAGCACTGTGGACAAGCAGACACACCGTCGGCAGCAATCTCGACTGTCCCTCTGATGTCTTGTTTACGTTAATATGACACTTTCAAAAGGAAAATTTCCCAAAATTTATATCCTAAACACACTTCCACGATGTTCATCTGCGGCTGACTTAGTAGGTCGCTTGGGCAGCACATGCTGCTCCCTTTTAAGCGTTTCCCAACTGCACGACCTCTCTCTCCTTAGTGTGTACGTTTCAGCTGTCTTCAGTGGTTTTGTTTGGCCTTTCATCAGTCATAAAATTTCTTATATTTGAAGAGTGCTGCAAAAAGTTACCTTTAATTAGCTTGGATGATCTTTACGATGCTACTAGTGACGATTTTTAAGTATTGCTGAAAAATAAATTGTTGAGATATTGTTTACTCTTTTTCTTTCTTGTCTTCTCACACGTCGCAGATGTGTCTCACGACACTAATACATAGTCATTTGATACCAATGTCCTGCTTAGGTAACTTATTTCTTTTTTGTTTTTGCGCACGAATATCCACGATCGTTGCTCTACACACTTCTTGCTTCTTGGCCTACTTCTTCCATCGGGTTCCTAGAGACCTCCGAGGAACGTCGAAGTGCAAGTGGCCTCTCTTACCACAGTCAAATTAATTTTACTCTGGCTACATTTGGAATTCCACAGCTTCTCCTCTCTATGTCGCCAGACGACGACACTGTCAATCTAGTGACGTATCGAATACAACGGTTCTTTAGGCGCTCCCTCAAGACCACTTCTTTAGAATGCCTCTATGAACGTTTCTGCAGCCAGAGGTAACAGAGGAGAGGGGTCGTATCCCATTTTTTGCATAAGCTTTGGGAGTCGCTTGGTAGCCTACCCTGAACGCTACGATCACACACCCAGAACACGTAAACAAAACCGTGAACAACGCATAACTTACGCCTTACCCTACAGCCACTAACACAGCGTTGAACACCTCCACAGATCACTGGAGCGTCATTCAATAACAAATCTTAGATCTATTTGGTGATAAATAAAATACTTTCCTTCACTTAAGAAAGTTCGACAGTGGGCTTCAGTCTGAAGCCAGTTCATGGAAGGTCTCAGCAAGGGCGCGAAACGTTTGATGGGGAGTTTCTGTAAGAATGGGGAGGTATTAATCCTAGTGCCATTTACTTCATCGGTATAGACATTGTTTCCGTGATTATTTGACAGCAATTTCAGTCTGAAACGATACGGAATTTACGAACTTCCAGCATGCTGGAGTAGCTTGAGTCAGCAACCTTCTGTTAATCAGTTGATTTAAAAACCAGTCAAAGTTGCCAATTTTAATTTTTATTCATTCGTTCACTATTTTCGGGCTGCAATCCTTTTTCAAATCATCATAACAAAGTCGAAAATGGCATTTCCAAAGATGTCAAAAATGTGAAACGTACATTTGCAGTGCATACAGATAACTAGTCATCTAATGAATAAGAAGTAAAAATTTGCAGCTTGGACTGGTTTTTCGTACTACTGATATGGATTTCGCCATTTTTCATATATATATATATATATATATATATATATATATATATATATATATATATATATATATATATATATATAAGGGATTGTGAGACCTTGCGTTGTGATGGCTTCAGTTCGAACGTATTTTTGTGCTGACGAACACGAAGAAGTGGTTTCTTCAACACACTTCAGACCTGATCGTTGCATCTTGAGGGGGAACATGAAAAAGAATAAATATTTCTCAGTCGCAGAAGACTATCACCATTACTTCACCGAGGGACCGGCTTTGAACTTTTTCTTCGGAGGAGTGGTGGTGTGGCGCCACTACGTGGATTGCCATTTTGTTTCCTGTTCGAAGTGATGGACCTATATTTCATCGCCTGTGTGGATGTTGGACAAAAAATTGTCACGCTCGGCCTCGTAACACCAACCAATTCCTCTCAGATGTCCTTAGTTGCTCTTAATGGTCTTTTGTAGGGCGCTGAGGAACGAGATTGGAGGTGCTTGATTCTGATCCGTCGATGACCTCGAATAATCGCGTCCGCACTTTCCAACATTGCAGAAGTCACAACTGTGGGAGGCCGATCGGCAGGAGAGAGATCGAACAGATTTGCGTGACTTTGACGTGCTTATGACAAACGCTTCCGCCGACGACTCAGCGTGCTTTTCTTTACTGCCAGGTCAGCGTAGACATTCTGTAAGGGCCTACAAATATCTGCGATGATCTGGTTTTCGGCCAAAAGAAATTCAGTGACAACTCATTGCTTGAAGCGCACCTCTGTTACAGACGCCAATTTGTAGGCTGCGTATAGCGCAGCCACCAATCGAAACTTCATGAAATTAGAGGGGCTGAAGCGAGAATATTCCATGATGTCCCGTAACAAATTCCGCATTTTTGCAACAGAAGCTGACATAGAAAAAAATGTATTTCATTGCCTACTTAACGTCCGTCGGACATCATAAATGAATGAACGATAAAGTAGCTTAATTACATTGACAAGTCTTTTACTTCTTATTCGCTTGTAAAAAACGTAACATGCACTAATATTCTATGCAGCATCCCCATTTATGATAAAGGAGTACTGATTTCTTGATGAACAACGAGTGGTCCACAACTTGTTACTGGAGAGGCTTCACCTGTTAGAGCTATTCCACCCTACCCTCGGCTGCACGAGCCCCCTCCACCCTGTTTCAACGGCGGCTCTTCCGGATTAATCAACCGCCTAAGTTCTGGCCGGGCGCCCGCATTTTTCCGGTCCTGAGCCTGTGCACAGAAACTTTTCGACTCATCCATTTTCTCCTGCTCGATGAAAGTGCTCAGGGCGTCCTCGGACGCTTCTTTCTTTGGCATCATATCGATTCGACTCCTTCATTCCAGCCACATTATCCACCTCCTTCACGAGGGAAATGCAGTGCTTTCTTTATTTTTTGTCTTAGAAAAAAGAAAACCATGCTGCCGCTGCTGTTCTGTGCTGGGTGACTTCCGAGGATTACTTCTTCAATAACGCACTTGCGTGTGCCGACTGCACACATGACTGACTGCTTTGAACTCGTCTTCAGCGCATTTGTCAATAGCACTCTGATAGCTCTCGTGAAAGCTACAATCGTCTCATAGATAGAAGGATGCATTTAAAAAATTGTTCATGGTGTGTGTGTGTGTGTGTGTGTGTGTGTGTGTGTGTGTGTGTGTGTGTTCCAGCATAGCTCTAGAACGACTGGAATAATTTTAACCTTACTTGACAAACATGCACCAACGGCCTGGCCGCAGTGGTAGCATCGGTTCCCGTCAGATCACCGAAGTTAAGCGCTGTCGGACTGGGCTAGCACTTGGATGGATGACCATTCGGTCTGCCGAGCGCTGTTGGCAAGCGGGGTGCTCTCAGCCCTTCTGAGGGAAACTGAGGAGAAGTAGCGGCTCCGATCTCGTAAACTGACATATGGCAGGGAGATCGGTGGGCCGACCACACGCCCCTCCATATCAGCATCCAGTGACGCCCCTGAGCTGAGGATGACACGGCGGCCGATCGGTACCGTTGGGCCTTCCAAGGCCTGTTCGGAGGGAGAGAGAGGAGTGGCAGACAAGCGATTTAAAATAAAGAATCAATAATTGTGAGGTAAGTCACCAACAGAACTCCTGTTCGTGGAGTCGAATACGAAAACAGTGACATGCAAGGAAAACTCTGCAACCTCTGAAGTAATTTCGACCAAACAGCACATATTATGATGTGAAAAAAATAAGTAATGGAACGACAGACAATTCTAGCTGCATTAGGGCAGGGATGAGTGTGAGAAGGCAGTGACTAGTAGAAACGTCGAAACCGAACGAAACTGGTGTCGATTCGACACTTTTTGCATTCTGTTGGCTAGTTGGTGACAGACTGATGACATGTGAACCGAAGAGGCGGGGATGGCGGCAGGGAGATGAGACGTACAAAGCACAACTCGTGAATACTTGGAACAGTTGCTACCAATCCTAGCACATATATTACCACATCTCCCATTTGAAAAATGTGCTGCAGGAATCTGCAACTGAAATGTGGCATAACCCAATTCCCGAAATTACCACAATTTACCCAGTTTCGCGAAACGGGCACTCTCCCAGCTAAAACTAAAGATTTCTACGAAGTAAACGAAGATAGGCATTCTATAATTCCTCATGTACTCTACTCTGTATAAACAAACACGTTTTTACGAACTGTAGAATTTAATATTTTGTCTGCCGTTCGTAATAACAGCCGTAGAGTTCATGGAAGCAACATGCTGTTCTTCTTAGTTCATCCTTCACGCGTTTTTTTGTTTCCGAGGTAATAGCGTTTCTTCATTTCCTTCACCATGTAGTCTTCAGTGTCGGTAACTTTATCGCTAATCGCAATTCAGCAGCTTCTTTATAAGTTAGTCTTTCTTCAGCTTACACCCAGTCTTTTTTCTGTTTCTATTAGACCATATATTTACGTGTGACGTTTGTTATAATTCTTAGTCAGTTTCTGTTAGGATGTCAATGTCATCAGCGAATGTTAATGCTTACTATCCTTTCCACCTAACTTTTAATCTCACTCTTTATCTCTCTTTTCTTCCTGTCATTGTTTTTTAGATGTATGTGTTGGTCAAAAGGGGACTAAGGCTGCATCCGTGCACACTTTTTAATCCCAGCACTTCTATCTTGGTCTTCCATTTTCATTGTTCCCTGTTGGTTCTTGTACAGTATTATATTACACGGCTTTTTCTATATGCTGTGCACATTTGTCTAAAAATTACAAGTACTGTGCATTATTTTACGTTGTCGAATGCTTTGGTCAACAAATAGTGAATGTATTTCTCTTAGGCTTTGTCCCCGTTATCAAGCTCAGCAGAACGTACTAACCAACCTAAAAACGTACAGCTAATAATAGCTATTCTAATTAGTTTACAAACGAAGTAAATGCTGATATAATGTCGTTCAATACACTGTATCCAGTCAACAGATTTATCTGCGTTTATACAGATAACGCCCCTTTTAACGGATCCTCAATCTTCTATTTCATTTTTGCGTATACTATTCTTGTCAAAAAAGGAGACTCATGATCAGTTAAGTGGATTTATTTTTTAACTGCGAAAAGCTCTTAGATTTTTTTTCTAATTTTGAAGAAGAAAGGACTTCGTTTCCGCTTATCCCAATGCGCCCTTTACAGACAGCTGATTTTTACAAGGAACAGAACAGAACCGGTGATAGCTCAAAGAATATTATATCAATTTTTTTGGAAAAAATAGGTTATGAGACTTGGCGTTATCAATACGAATCTGCGACAAAATGACAAACTGCAGAAATTCGTAGCAAGAGTCTATCCCTTGGTGATACAAAAAGTGTTGTTCAAAAGCCAATAATCAATAGCAATAGTATATATAAAGCAATGGAAACAAAACGCAGTATTTCTCCACAGGACATGTGGCCAGTATTAGGGAATGTGTCTGTATTAGGGAAAGTGTCATGGTGATCACTCCACAGGAAAAGATTCAGGACTAGGCACCCACTCGGGGTCTCTGGAACAGTGTTGACAAGGGGGAGACGACGATGAGAAAAATTGTGTATAACTAAAAGAAGGATAAATTTCAAAGAGTCGGAGCGTGGAATATCAGACGTCTAAATGTTGGAGGAAAACGTGAATCTGAAACCAAGATGTGACAACTTTCAGCCTAGGTATATTGGGGATAGGAAAGTTAGATGGAAAAGAGAAAAGGATTTCTTGTCAGACAAATTAGCGTAATATCAACAGTTGCAGAAATGGTATAATAGGAACAGAATTCGATATGAACAGGAAAGTAGGTCACAGATTGAGTTACTGCTAATAGGTCAGTGATAGGGTTGTTCTCATCGCTATCGACAGCAACATGGCTCCAACAACACTAATTCAGGTACACGTGCCGACGTCACAAGCAGATGGGATTAGGTAAGGTATATGAGGATAATGAACGGTTAACTGAGTACTTAACAGGGGATAATAATCTAACAATCGTGCACGGTTGAAGCGTGATAGTAGAACAAAGGGTTACCGGAGAATATGAGTATGGTACTAGTAATAAAAGAAGAGGGAAACTAATTGAATTTTGGAATAAATTTCAGCTTCTAATAGCAAATACGCCGTTCAAGCATCATAACGACATGAGGTGTTTTGTAAAAACTCCTGAAGGTGGGAATTCCGAAATTGGATTGTAAGAGGTACCCATAATAAGATATAAACTCCTATCACAGTTTAGTAGTGCTGAAGTGCAAGCAAAAGTTTGGGAGACTGGCCTACTTTGTGTTTTGTGACACGCATACCACATTGCAAAATACACACGGAAACTATAACTTACAGTTCACTTGTTGGCAAGAGTAAACAGTGTTATTACCAGTCAAAAACTCCTCTTATATCAAACTAAATTAATATTATAGTCACCCCTCAAATTAATAATTTTCCACATCTGTGATTCTTGTCAAGTCTCACAATGTTCTTTCCATGTCTAGAATATCTGCTAAAATATATCAGCAAGGACAAAAAATGATTTCGTCATACTGGTGGATAAGACGTGACTGTTAACTCTAAAGTAAGTACCTGAATGCTATTTTAGTGCGTAAACAAGTGTGGAATAAGCTAGCGGATAAACTTCTTATGGAATATGAGAATGAGTATAAAACGTACTTACTGTAAACAGCTGAAAAGCAACCTTATCTTATGCAGTGTAATTACCAGATTAGTCATATGTAGGTTTTGAAGACGCTTTTCTCCTCAAATCCTATTCCGAAAAACTTGACGCGACATCAAGTCAGCTGCTGCTTCAAGGCACAATAGAGCCTAAAATTATTTATTTTTCGCAACTATGTGCTTGCCAACTGTCACAGTGCGTATTACAAGCCTAAAACATCTGCAAAAATACATTGGAAGTGTGAACGTTACTGGTGGAAATAAAGCTGTGAGGACGGGTCGTTAGTCGTGCTTCGGAAGTTCATTCGGTAGGAAATTTTCTCATGAAAGGCAAAAGTTCTGACAATGAGTCTCCGTCTTCCACACAGTGTTAATCAGCTAGAAATTTTCAATAATTAAGGTGTATGTGTCACCAACCGCATTGTTCTACCAATTCTCGTTTTTGTAATATACTTCACGAAAGTTGTAAAGATCACTTAGGAACATCCCGCACTTGCATATTACGGTAAACAACGTACACATGTTCTTTATGTTCGTTAAAGATAAATAATTTTATGGAAGTGTTTGCTTTTGAGATATCGACTCTCTCTTCTAGCACTAGCACTATCTTCTTTAGGGGTGTTTCATCTCTGTTTTTTTCTTTGTTTATGATATGTGTAAACATAGTAGACATTCTCGTTTTGTATAACGAACATTTGCAGCTTGTGTGGTACAGAGTGATAAAATAGTGAAATCAGCTTTTTCATTACTTCATTGTTTGCTCAGTTTGTTTGTCTTTTGGCTGTATTGCGTGTGTAATATGTATTATCACATGACGTATCTTTATTAGGCGTTACTTAGATTAAATAGTTGATTATAGGAATTAAACTGTGTAAACATTTTAGGCAGTCTTGGTCACATAGTTTCGATTGGTAAACATTGCAACCTTTGTAGAGTTGGTACTGCACAGACCCTAGTAGATCTGAATCATCTGTAATAAAAGGAGCCCACAGACCTAAGATGTAATGTCAACTGTTTGTTTAGCCAGGTAACTATTTAGGCATTGAAATAGCATTGGAGTACTTACTTTAGATGCCACAATGATCTTTTCGATACCAATTTGAAGGGTATTTTTGTATGAGTAAAGTAACGTTGAAATTCTCTATGTAAACATTTCATTTTTTGTGTCGCTAAAGCATTTTGCAGAAATTTAAGAAGTTAAGAGAGCATTTTGACAATTTTGAACCAGCAGAGATGTGGAAAAAAAGTAATTTTAGTCAGTGCTTTAGTGTAAACCAAGCGTTACACGCGAGTCGAAGTATGAATGCCGCTACCTATTGGTGAGAAGCAACAGAAGCTTAAATCAGCAGTTGGTTTTATTTCGTCTTTTTTGAAGATTTGCGCAATAGGATTCGGAGTGAAACTGATATTCGACAACTAATGTTACTAATTTGTTTATTACATTGCATAAGAGAAAATTGGTTTTTAACTATTTATGGAGAGTATGTTTCATACTAGCTCTCATATTCCCTTAGAAATTTACCTACCTGTTTCGCAGGTCACATGTATTTAGACATGAAGAGGGCATTCGGGTATTTGCTTTAGAGGTCGCAATCATTCTTTAGACACCTATTTGACCCAATAATTGCAATTTTTGCGTTGCTGCCATATTTTTGCTAATGTTTTAGACGTGGAAAGATCATTCTGATTGTTGACAAGTATAATAGATGTGGAAAATAATTAATGTGAGTGGGTGACTATAATGTTTACCGACAGGCAAGTGCATGGTAATAACGTTGTTTACTCTTGTTGACAAGTGCACGTTAACCTGTAGTTCCCATATGTGCTTTGGAATGTGGCATGCATGTCGTATTATGCCGATTAGATATGAGACTTGTCCAAAATTGGTCCCTTTAGTCATCCAACCAACAAACGAACTTGTCCAAGGAAAATGCTCAGTGAGTGAGTGAAGCCTTTCTGATGCCTAATCAATATGTGAGTAATAGAGTACTGGCTCATAACTAAAATTAGTGTGGGAGCAGCCCCAGAAAATTTTTTGCCTTCGTTTTAAAACTGTAAAAATGAATAGATATGCACAAAAGAAAATTTTTTCTGGAACTTGATAAAATCCTAAAAAAAAAAAAAATCAGACATTTGTGCTTACTTTTACCTAAACTGTTACAGTTCAAGCTTGATATATTCCTTTAAAAATGAAGTCCTGTCTTGTTTTAATTTATGCGACAACATAATTAATTTTCTGATTGCTGTTTGGACGACAACTGAGCAAATTTGTCCCCATTGAAAGCACTAAAAGTGCATTTAGTTTTTCTGAATTCACAATGCTTCTCGGAAAAAGTCTTTATTCTTTTCAGTGTTGAAAAGCAGCGTTCTACCACTGCTGTACTAATGGAAACTGTCTATAGAAATTTTATGTCTCGTAATTTCACTAAGAACATCTAGACTATTTTTCATGACAGATTTGAGTACCTCAATTTATTGACGGTTTTCATAAATGTCAAACCAACAATGAAATGCCTTTAGCTCAGTTTCTGTGCCGATGATGGGTTTTGTTTGAGTGGTCAGTACTATTTCTTCTGTAGGATGTTTCATCTCAAAACTAACGGCATATTTCTTGTTGAAAAATTTGGCGTCCACTAAGTGCTTAGAGGTAGAATATCTTCTGTCCATTGTATGGCACACAATGCTATGAGTGATTAGTGTCTTTGAAGGATTTTCACACAACTTTGAGTTCCTTGATTCTAAAATACACTAGTGGAAATTGAAATAAGAACACCGTGAATTCATTGTCCCAGGAAGGGGAAACTTTATTGACACATTCCTGGGGTCAGATACATCACATGATCACACTGACAGAACCACAGGCACATTGACACAGGCAACAGAGCATGCACAATGTCGGCACTAGTACAGTGTATATCCACCTTTCGCAGCAATGCAGGCTGCTATTCTCCCATGTAGACGATCGTAGAGATGCTGGATGTAGTCCTGTGGAACGGCTTGCCATGCCATTTCCACCTGGCGCCTCAGTTGGACCAGCGTTCGTGCTGGACGTGCAGACCGCGTGAGACGACGCTTCATCCAGTCCCAAACATGCTCAATGGGGGACAGATCCGGAGATCTTGCCGGCCAGGGTAGTTGACTTACACCTTCTAGAGCACGTTGGGTGGCACGGGATACATGCGGACGTGCATTGTCCTGTTGGAACAGCAAGTTCCCTTGCCGGTCTAGGAATGGTAGAACGATGGGTTCGATGACGGTTTGGATGTACCGTGCACTATTCAGTGTCCCCTCGACGATCACCGTGGTGTACGGCCAGTGTAGGAGATCGCTCCCCACACCATGATGCCGGGTGTTGGCCCTGTGTGCCACGGTCGTATGCAGTCCTGATTGTGGCGCTCACCTGCACGGCGCCAAACACGCATACGACCATCATTGGCACCAAGGCAGAAGCGACTCGCATCGCTGAAGACGACACGTCTCCATTCGTCCCTCCATTCACGCCTGTCGCGACACCACTGGAGGCGGGCTGCACGATGTTGGGGCGTGAGCGGAAGACGGCCTAACGGTGTGTGGGACCGTAGCCCAGCTTCATGGAGACGGTTGCGAATGGTCCTCGCCGATACCCCAGGAGCAACAGTGTCCCTAATTTGCTGGGATGTGGCGGTGCGGTCCCCTACGGCACTGCGTAGGATCCTACGGTCTTGGCGTGCATCCGTGCGTTGCTGCGGTCCAGTCCCAGGTCGACGGGCACGTGCACCTTCCGCCGACCACTGGCGACAACATCGATGTACTGTGGAGACCTCACGCCCCACGTGTTGAGCAATTCGGCGGTACGTCCACCCGGCCTCCCGCATGCCCACAATACGCCCTCGCTCAAAGTCCGTCAACTGCACATACGGTTCACGTCCACGCTGTCGCGGCATGCTACCAGTGTTAAAGACTGCGATGGAGCTCCGTATGCCACGGCAAACTGGCTGACACTGACGGCGGCGGTGCACAAATGCTGCGCAGCTAGCGCCATTGGACGGCCAACACCGCGGTTCCTGGTGTGTCCGCTGTGCCGTGCGTGTGATCATTGCTTGTACAGCCATCTCGCAGTGTCCGAAGCAAGTATGGTGGGTCTGACACACCGGTGTCAATGTGTTCTTTTTTCCATTTCCAGGAGTGTAACAGTTGTAAAATCTGTTATATACTCTTTAACTTTAAACACAGTTAATTCTCGAGACTGCATTTGGTTATAAATAATTTCAAAGTGTGGCATTACTTAAGTAAAAGCTATAATCAAAACATGTCATTATCACAATTCTGAAATTCTGAAATTCATATTTCTTCTGGAGTAGTTTGATCCGCATGTGATGTTGAGTGAATTTCAAATAAGCCGATTTTTTAAAGGCTGCAACACTTTCATAAATTCTGAAACTTCCTGGCAGATTAGAACTGTGTGCCCGACCGAGACTCGAACTCGGGACCTTCGCCTTTCGCGGGGCAGTGCTCTACCAACTTTTCTTTTTCTTTCTTTATTTATTTATTTTTTTTTACTGGTGCCGCATTCTTGTTATATCCACGTGCTATAACAGGCGTCTACTCTTCATTGAGGAGCTGCAACTGGGGCTGAGTTCCACCTACGGTCAAAATGGCAGGGCTCGTCCGGGATATGAACCCGGGACCTCCTGCATCCAAAGCAGGAATCATACCCTTTTTTTACATTTTTAAAAATTGCCCGTCCCTTGTGGGGATCGAACCCACGACCTTTGGATTAGAAATCCAACGCGCTATCGTCTGCGCCAATTTTTTTTTTTTTTTTTTTGACCATTGCCTTTCGCGGGCAAGTGCTCTACCAACTTTTTTTTTTTTTTATACCTGACCTCTTCCACTTCAGGCGTTGGCTCCTATACACCGTATCACCCACAAAATCCTATCTAACATATAAAAAAAAAAGAAAAAAAAAACAATCTGTTGCCACCGCCACTTTCACCCTATCTTAACCTACTCTTTTTATTTTATTTTTTTTTGTTTTTAAATATATATAAAGAAACTGAATAAATCGTCTTTCCGTGACAAACTGTCCAGTACCCGTAAAACAGAAGAACACGAAATCAAGCAAGCACTTCTGATTTCGTTTATGTTACAGCTTCTGGCATAATTAGTTTTCCTGAGACACTTTGATTGCCATACTACAAAAATGAATAAATAAATGCCAACTTAATTATAATGAAGCAAAATTAGTATCGACTCGCTGTACTGTTGTGCATCAACCAAAATTGCCGCTTCATTATGGCAAAGTATGAAGTAAGAAATTTTGAAACAAAACTGTGTATTTTCGACTCGTTTTAAGGTTGTGGTACTCGTTCATTATATACTGTATGTACTCGTCTATAGTCATATGCGTATTCGTAACTGCAAAATATGCAAACTGGCCGATGATCCAAGTGTAGCTATTGTGCTTTGTTGCAGGAAAGAAATGCCATTCTGGTTGAAAAACATCTTTAAGTATTATAGCAGAGTCTGTAGTTCTAGTAATTATTGCGAGTTTTTTCCTAGTCCAGTTCCATATGTGGTATTGGTCTCGGCAAATGAGAATGTGTGCCAAGGTATCTACAGTATGGCAATGATCGCAGTACGGACTGTGCTTCATTTTGATATTGTGCAGCTTTTCACCTGTGGGGACCTTCTCGTTTACTATGTCATACCATGTGGACACTACTTTGGAGTGGAGGATGGGATTGTTAATGTTTTTCCAGACGTTACTCTAGTTGACCGCTGGATATTTCGCTTCCATTGGGTTTTGCCTATGGTGTCTCGTGAGTTGGTAATAAGTCCTTCTGGTGTTAAGCAGCTGTGAAGTATCTTGAATATAGCTCATTTCCAGGTAGTAAGTCCGGACGTGATCGAGTTGAGCGCTGATGCGACCAACATCGACTGGGGCCTTTTTGCTCGTTGGGGCTAAACTGTTGAATAACGTTTTCGTAATTGTCGGGTGGGGTGTCTCCAGTATTTTGCGGATTCGGTCCATATATATGGCAATGCATTGTTTCTTGATGTCTTTGACGCCCAAACCACCAGCGGCGCGGGTTAACACAATGGTTGGCATGGTGACTTTAAAGACGTTTCCGCTCCATATGAACCAATACGCTGCAGCTAAAAGCTTTTGAGCTGTATCCTGGGGGACTGGTAACACTGCTGCGATGTGATATATTTTGCTTAGCGCATAGCTGTTAATCAAGAGAGCTCTCTGTATCCGATTGAGCGTTCTGGTTTTGTGTTCACGGAGAGTAGCCCTGAATGTATTTAGTTTATGGTCCCAGTTGGCTACCGTCATCTCTCTTGGGTTTGCCATTAGAATCATACCTAAGTGGTTCGTCTTCTCTGTCCTTTGTAGCCATGTTCTTTGAAATGTCTCCATATGGGGTCCGACAGGTAAAATTTTCGATTTGTGTTCATTGAGTTTGGCTCCGGAAGAAGTGGTGTAAGCGTGGATTATTTGTTGAACGACTTCCATTTCTGAGTGCGTGTTAACTACTACACTGATGTCATCAGCATAAGCGTGACACACGGTTTTTGTACCCAACACCTGTAGACCTTGTAACCTGTGATGCAGGGTTAACAGTAACGGTTCTACGGCGATTGCGTATAGTGCCATAGAAAGGGGGCAGCCTTGTCTCACTGATTGCTTGATCGGGACTGGTGAACTTAGCTGACCATTAATTTTGATTCGAGAGGAAGTTCCGACTATACATTTGCGTATGATCTGAATAAAATGAGCACTGAATCCCATCCGTTGCATTACAGTTAGTAGAAAGTGGTGGCTGATGCGGTCAAAAGCCTTATCGAAGTCTAAAAACATGAGACCAACATTGCACTTACATATCCACGACAAATATATTATGTCCCTATACTCACATAATGCATTCGACATTGATCGCCCTGGGACAGCACTCATTTGATAAGGGCCAAGTACTTTCGGCAGTACCGTCTTCAGTCTACAATTGATGAGTCGGGTGAAGACTTTATAGTCGGAATTGAGCAGTGTTAGTGGTCGAAAATCCTTCAGCGTAGTGCTACGTGGTTTTTTGGGAATCAAGACAATCAGTCCTTCGGTAAACTGAGATGGCATCTGCACGTCTCCCAATAATTCATTGCATATTTTGGTGAATTCCGGTCCTATGATGTGCCAAAAACAAGCATAAAATTCTATGGGTAGGCCATCTGAACCAGCAGATTTCTTTGTGGGCGAATCTTTGATTACGGCACATACTTCTTCCTCTGTGATGTGGGCTACAAGGTCGGCGTTGTCAGTCGGATGGACCGTGGATTGAATGTTGGATAAAAGCGGCTCACTTGCAGTCGCATCAGTCGCCGACGCGGCGTGAAAATCTGTATAATGTTGCACCACGTAGTTTTTCACGGTGACTTGTTGATCGTATTCGTTCCCCTGTTCATCACTGAGAGAGTGGATTAACTTTTGTTTACCTCGCTTGGCTTCCCGTATCATGTGATATACGGACGTATTCTCCTGCGTCAGTTCAATCGGAGGACATGATCGAACTTTTTTCCCCTCCAGTGATTGTCGTACCAGCGCCGTTATTCTTGGTTTAGTGCGTTTTATTCGAGAGCTGTTTGCTACTATTCCCATGGGATCATCATATAGTTCACGGAGGCAAAGAAAGTGATACTCCAAGGTGCGTTTTCGCCAGTACGCTTTCATGCGACCATATCGTGCAATGCATTTTTTTATCTGTGGTTTCGCAGACTGTAGCCACCACATGATGCGTGTTGTATATCTGGATTGCGTCCGCAGACAACGCTGCCATGTATCATGGATCTCCTGTTTCAGTACTGCATCCTCCAAAAGAGACACGTTTAGCTGCCATACGCCCCTTCCCAGGAATGTTTTTTGTTTAGTGTGCAGCGCTGTTATATGAAATGCGCAGTGATCCGAGAAGTTAAGAGGCCAAATTTTGCAGTCAGTTACATTATGGATAAAACCTTTCGTTACATACAGCCTGTCTAGTCTGCTTGCCGAAGTACTGGATACGTACGTGTATCCTCGGGTGTGCGGGCGAAGATGGCACCAAGCATCTATCATGTCTAGTCCGTTAGTTAACATCAACAGCTCCTCACAAAAGTTGAAGTTCGGGACTTGATCTTCTGGACGCAATACGCAGTTAAAATCTCCACCCAAAATTATGTGCAGTCGAGGGTACGTTATTAATGGGACAATTTCGTCCCGGAACAGGTTTCCCCTTACTCGTTTTCCGCTGGATCCAGAGGGAGCATATATATTAACAAGAAGCAGATCATATATTTGTGCAGTGATGCCTCGTCCAGATTCAAGAATTGCTTTTACTGTACATGGTATGCCGTGTTTGAACAATATTCCCGTTCCACATTCATTGCCTATGTTTAAGATCGCCTCATATCCGTACACATCCGCTATTTTGGTCGTAACTACCTCTTGTAACATCGCTATGTCAATATCGGCGGCATATAAGTAGTCCTTCACAGATTGTAACTTTACTTCCGAAACTATTCTGTTTACATTGAGCGTAGCGATTTTATACGCCTGCTTCATTCGGTAGTCCAACTAAGCGCATTCAGTGTCGTCAGACCATGCTGTCCCCGTATCAGGTCCACAGCGGTCAACAGTGTCCATTGGTTCTTCAATTGGAGGGGCGATGTTCATCTGTACGTCCTCATTCGGGTTGGGGATGTCTGGTTTTCCGATGTCTGCCACGCCTTGCTTTCCGCTTCGATCTGTTTTAAGAATTTTTTTGGTACGGGAGAGTTTTTTTTCAGTTCTTGAATCTCTTCAGGGCTCTGTTTGCGTGTTTGCCGTTTAGGTTTCACCGGCTGCTGTCTGATGTTGTCTTCCTCAGCATGCTTCACATCTTCTAAGCGGGTGGTGTTTCGAGCCAAATTGTCGACCGTGCTCTTGGTGGATGATGGTGTCAATAGAGAAACCGGTTCACTATGAGATTGCTCATTCCGGGATGGTTTTTGCATGTCATTCTCAACGGCGGAGGATTCGGAGAATTTGCTGTGGCTCCCAATATCTTTCGGTGTCGGTTGTGTTGAAACCGTTACAGCTGTCACGATTTCCGTAGGTTCGGGTGGTCTAGCTTCTGTTGTGTCAGTAGTGGCAGTCGGGGCTTCTTCTCGGGGTGGATGGTTCTCCGTGTTCACATCAGGGCTTGGGGTCAGGAATTGGCCGCGGGCAGCCGTGGCGTAAGTCGCTGGCAGCGCAGTCATAGCCGGCGGTCGCGGCGCCTCGCCAGCCGGCAGCTGCGCCACTCGCCGCTGTAAACACTCAGCGCGGACGTGGCCGGGAGAGTTGCACGCCGCGCACGTCCTCGGCTGGCCGTCGTATATAACGATACCTCGGTATCCACATACGCTGATGTATGACGGTACATGCTTGTGCAAATCGACCTTTAATTGTCTCACTCCGTTGAGAACTTGGAATTTGCGTGCGTTGGACCACCTTTCGGCAACATTGCTGAGAACTTTACCGTACGGCGCTATCGCTGCGTTTATTTGTTCCGCCGGTACTTCGAATGGTAGTTCGAATATCCTGATAGTTCGGATTCCAAACCCTGCATGTGTTACGGTGACTTCGCCTACGTTCCCATCGCAATGATTAAACTTCATAATTCCTCCGCAAGACTCAACTATTTTGTCACATAAGTTAGCATTCCTCAATTTCACAAATACAACGCTGCTCACTATCGAAAGATGCATTCCAATGACATCCTCTGAATCAACTTTCACTTCGTATTCCAGCCAATCTTCGATTTCGTGTAGTTTAGGTCGGGCGTAATTACGATCAAACGAGAATTTCAAAGTATCTTGTCTGTTCAAGTGGGCCATCACGAATTCATATTTCAAATTTCAATAGGCGTAGACTTTCTGCAACGATGCAAGAACACTGCGACTTACCACGCCGAAGCACAGCAGACCGGGGCGCACGAAACTCAGCTCACGTCCGCACAGCACGGCTGACGCGGCGAGACTGGGGGATGTTTCCAGAATGAGATTTTCACTCTGCAGCGGAATGTGCGCTGATATGAAACTTCCTGGCAGATTAAAACTGTGTGCCCGACCGAGACTCGAACTCGGGACCTTTACCTTTCGTGGGCAAGTGCTCTACCAACTGAGCTACCAAAACACGACTCACGCCCCGTACTCACAGCTTTACTTCTGCCAGTACCTCTCCTCCTACCTTCCAAACTTTACAGAAGCTCTCCTGCGAACCTTGCAGAACTTGTTTCCAGAACATTCTGGAAACATCCCCCAGGCTGTGGCTAAGCCATGTCTCCGCAATATCCTTTCTTTCAGGAGTGCTAGTTCTGCAAGTTTCGCAGGAGAGCTTCTGTAAAGTTTGGAAGGTAGGAGGCGAGGTACTGGCAGAAGTAAAGCTGTGAGTACCGAGCGTGAGTCGTGCTTCGGTAGCTCAGTTGGTAGAGCACTTGTCAGCGAAAGGCAAAGGTCCCGAGTTCGAGTCTCGGTCGGGCACACAGTTTTAATCTGCCAGGAAGTTTCATATCAGCGCACACTCCGCTGCAGAGTGAACATCTCATTCTGATTCATAAATTCTGGTTATGGTCCATATGTAGAAGTTCCATCTTCTAGAGGATCGACGTGGAATGCTGTCACATATATCCTTCTTGAGAATGGGCAAACGTGGCTGTGAGATTGAGAATAACCAGGATGTTAGAGAATAATTTTCTTGCATCAATGGTAATATTGCATTTCGCATTATTAAATTAAGTTGACGTGCATAATAGTAACTAAAAGATGCATTACTATACATGTGGTATTATTATGCTGTAATTCCTGATATTTGCCTTATACGACACTAGTAATATGAAAGATCAGAACTACCAGTATCTGCCCGTTTCCCAGAAAGATTGTGGCCAATTGTCTTAAAACACGTTTCCATATTCCATTTTCAGTTCTAGTTTCTGGAATAAAGGCTCCCCAAAAACGAAATATTTTTCCATTCAGTATATATCGCTGAAAAGGACTTTCTAGCCGTTTTCTAAAACGTCTGTTGTGTCATCAGATCTGATACTTAAAAAGGAAGCTTTCCTAATATCTGTCCTTATCTCCCCATGGTATAGTGGTCCCAGTCTGTCAATTATCTCATTCTGAAGATTGCACTTGTTTTTGAGTGATTGCTCGAATGAGAATCTAATTTAGATGCAAAATGTATTACTACCCTAAGCACTGCTGCATTTACTAAATCTTCTTTTTCATTACATCCATGGAACAGAGCTCCCAATTTTCTGTGAAAGGAAGCGTAATCTATTATTATGGACAAAATTACACTGTTCTTTTTAATCTTGATAGGACGCTTATTGATTGGAAGTCTGCATGGCTCACTAAGTTTCTCCTTAATACTTACAGTTCCTAACAGTGTCAGCGAAACTACATTATCAACGTGATTCTTAGCGTCTCATGCTTTTCAGTTTTGTTTATATTTGTAAAACTATTTTGTGTCCACGGTACTTCACCTCCAAACAGCCAATACAGAAATCAAAGCAGCGTATTTTTTACTTCACAACCGCAAAACATTCAGAATTAGAGCTACGAGTATATTCTATGTAGTTGCTTATGCTAGGCTGAGATATTTGAATATGTGTTGAGCGGCCTCTTTTCTCAACTGTGTCTTTCTCATGGAGAGACAGCCGTGAAAATTCGAGATGATGATGTTCACCTACCACCACAGAACTTACTGCTTGTGGATGCAGGGCCATGGTTACAGTCTCCTGTAAACTAGGACAACATACAGCTTCCTACGTGCACATGCAGACAACAACCAAATACAACAAACTGTAATTGTGAACTGCACAGTTTCATACGAAGATATTCGTATCTTTCTCACAAACTGGGGATCGCTACAGACAATAAGTTTAAGTATTATATACTGTACAAGAATAGAGAAAGACTTAAAGGAAGAGGACTCATTATAGTAAGTATTTTCAGCACTATTGACTGGCAACGGGGAGTGCTCCAGTTTCATAGAATCTATAGGCGAGACTCCACTGGTGTCAAATTACGCCGATTGGATGTGAAACTTGTCGGAAGAAGCAAAATGCTGTAAGCAAGTTCACTTTTACTTATACCCGCCTTGTGGCACTTGATACTTTAGATGTGGAAAGTAATTAACTCAGGCTATGCTCGAACTTTGCAGTTTGACACATAGTACTTCAAGTAATTTTTTGGTTAACTATCTCTGAAGAAGGCGGTAAAAGGTGTTCAGACCGTTTGGATACTTTTAGCGTCCTGTAAAGTACTATGAAATACTGCAAGTTACGCCCTGTATGTAAATTTTATATAAATACGTGTGTGTATCTTGGGTATTAATAAACCGCTAAACCTTTTTTAGTCATTTATTGTTAAGTCACTACCTGTTTAGCCGCACTATAGTCTTTTAAGCCACATCTTCATGTGAACATCTGTATAAAAACAACCCAAAAGGAATAATAACCCTGAGAAATCGATTGAATGATAATTTCCTAAAATTATTTTAAGGTTTAATTTTTTTAACAAATATCTATTAGAAACTTAAAATATTTGTACTCACATAACTGAAACATCAGAGCTAAAAAGCTCGGAAATTTGTATTCAGCATTCGTTGTCCGTCAGAAAAAAACTCCGCTAAAAGACGATATGTCATGGATTCCAATCCAGTATGGTGGGTGAATGCTGCAAAAAAATTAATCCATGCTTATCCAATGGTAAGGTGAAAATTAATGAAAAACTATTAAGACATAACTTGCGGATAGCATGAGAACTGGTTGCAGCAAAATGGAGAGATGTTCTATCTGGACCAAACCCGTCAAGTAAATACCTATTGACGGATAAGCAGAACCCGAAAACTGCACTTACCGCTTCTCCAGTCTATACGCAATCGCCAATAGGCGACGCGACTGCGTGCTGTGTCATACTGACGGCAAGAATGTAAACAGCCTGCGCGGTCACAACCGAGTGATTGGTGATCTTTTGGGGGACACACGAGCGGTGAATGAGAATAAGGAATATTGCGATAAGAACTTTTTTGAAAAACAATCTGTGGAATATAATAGTGACAGTTGACACATATCTACGTAATAACGCCCGTAAGCTATGCTAACAGAAGGGAACTCTTAAACGTTTAGTGACTTAACAGAGGAATATCATATGCGTATACTACGGGAACGAAACAGGTCTGCCGGCAGTAAGTAAACATTAAACCTTTAAATATTTTAAGAACTTTTATATTCTAAAAATTATCGTTTTTTAAGGTCTTTTAAAAATTCTCCACTTTTTTTACAGTTAAAAGGACCCAAGTCTAGTGAAATTTCATACTTGTGAAGTATAAATAAAATTTGAGAAATTATTAAAAACACTTGAAAGGAAGTGTGCAGATCCTAAGATAATAAGGAGGGGGCCACGGGTTGCGTAGAAGGCGGAGAGGTGAGGTGGGGAGGAGGAAAATGGAAAGGCCAGGAGATACAAAGTGGAAATAGGTAAGGTAAGTACAGAGTTGTTGTTGTTGTGGTCTTCAGTCCTGAGACTGGTTTGATGCAGCTCTCCAGTAAAGCTGCATGCCCTCGGGAAAAATTACGGCTGTAGTTTCCCCTTGCTTTCAGCCGTTCGCAGTACCAGAACAGCAAGGCCGTTTTGGTTGGTGTTACAAGGCCAGATCAGTCAATCATCCAGACTGTTGCCCCTGCAACTACTGAAAAGGCTGCTGCCCCTCTTCAGAAACCACACGTTTGTCTGGCCTAACGTCAAATATCTTAGGCAATCGAAAATTTCCAAAATGCTATGGCGTGTCAACTCCGTTTCTTTATTCATAGTTTGGTGCGGCAAACGACTAAAGGATTTCATAATTTCGACCTCCTCCAAGATGGATAAAGTGTGACTCTTGTATGATCGATGTAAAATCGACGGAATGCCTCTACTCGCGATTGTGGGTATTCAAGGCAGATTTTAAGCTAGAAACCATCAGAATTTCTGTAAACCTGATACTAAAGCTTCCGCCAGTTTATCCGAACTACCGCATGGAGCAATCGTTACAAGTGATGTAATGCATATGCTGCGTTATACGGGGTGTTCAAAAAGTCTCCGCAGTGCCGCATGAATTTTAGGCGGTCGTGCCATGTGATTCTTCGCCTGCCTGGGTTTTTCATCGAAACAATAAACGAACAACGATACTGTAGTGTTATTCTGTACCCATTAATAGGAGAACTTGTTTTAAGTGAAATACTGAACGGTTATTTACAACAAGATGGTGCAACGGTGCATACAGTTCGCGTTTCTATGTGACTGCTTGCTGATGTTTTTGGTGATCGCATAATTTCATAGGGACTTTGGCTTCCAAGATCGCCTGACCTAATACCACCTGACTTTTTCTTCTGGGGTGCAGTGAAAGCAAATGTCTATAAAAACCGTCCGAAAAGCATCGATGAATTGCAAACTACAATATCCTCTTTCACTGCTTCTGTTACAGAAGAACTGTTACAGCTTGTGTTTGGAAACATGATTAGACGAATTGAATTGTGTATTCAACAACAGGGGGACACTTTCAACATTTAATGTGGAAATTGGTAAGTAAAAATGAATATTCAATAAATTAATAACTTTTATTTCATTGAGTTTCATTTCAGTATATATACTGCGGTATACCTCACGCGCGGCTAACGTTCACACGGCACTGCGGAGAGACTTTTTGAACACCCCGTATTTGGAAAAGTCGCATGTCCTCTGTACCTATAGTTTGCGCCAATAGTTCGGTGTATAAAGGCAGCCGGTTCGAAATGTTTAAACCGCAACTGTCTGCCAATATTTTCGGAAATATTACCGAAATGTGAAATTTTATGAGACATGGTACCAGCGACCTTCCGATTGTCGGCGTTGACAACGGTGCTATCCGTTGCGTTGGCTTTCTTTCTTATCTTTCTGAGGATACCCAGATTAATACCACTGACAAACTCACTGTCATAATCACTGTTGCAGGTTATGCACTGTATAATTCGAAATTCTCTATCGAAGTCTTCTTTCAACAACGGGGCACTATGGAGCCTGCACAGAAATGACCTGAAGGATGATAGCTTCTACTTGATAGGCCAGTTGGAGGAGCTATGGATCAGCATATCAGTGGTGGTTGCCTTTCTGTAAATATCAAATGCGACTTTACTACCACATAAGGTAAGCTTAACTTCCAGACATGGTAACGTCCCATCTTCATTCTGCTGAGCAGTAAATTTAATATTCTCGTGCAAGCCACTCAGCTCATCCACGAACTAACAATATTGATCGCGTGTCTAGTTGAGAAGTAGGACAATGTCATCTGCGTACCAATACTAAGCTGCGATATTGCTAACATATATTGGAAACTGAGTCATAGCATCCGACTCAAAAGCTGTCATGAATATAGCGGCAAGACATTATGACAAGTGGGACCCTATTGCAAAGACCTTCTTTTCGTAAAAAGATATCTTCCACAAATCTGAAATAATTGAACAGCTTGAATACATCATTGATTTTGTTGCTGCGTCGTATGCTATGAGCTCTTACATTCTGAGGCACAATATCCTGCACCTGATTTGCTGGAATACTGGAATACATGTTCTTGGCATCCAGGGAGACCAGACGTGTTCCTCGTGGAATGTTTAACCTATAAAAGCTTTCAGTTAACTGTCCCATACTGCGAATATTAAAGTAAATTGGGTGGCAGTAACGCTGGTCGAGGTGCTGTGTAAGAAATTTCTCAGCGTTATAACCAATCTCACTTCCGGCAAGTCGACTTTATGTAACTTAATCAAGGCGCGGATTCATGGTGCTACTAGGTCCTTGAAATGTAGTGGTTATATTACGGGTCATTTGTTTTTACTGGCCAAATATCTATTCGTAGGAACTGCATTAGTCTTAACAAGTCCATCATCTGTAAAGAAAGATTGAATTTATTCACATACTGATTCTCACTTTAAATAACAGCTTTTTCTTCTTGTCCA
Source organism: Schistocerca cancellata (assembly GCF_023864275.1). NCBI lineage: Eukaryota > Metazoa > Arthropoda > Insecta > Orthoptera > Acrididae > Schistocerca > Schistocerca cancellata. The sequence goes on from NC_064630.1 coordinate 444,743,366, forward strand.
CGTGGACTATTAGAGCTTTATATTCATCGAGCTTTTTGTTGACTGTCGAAAACAGCCTTGTCACTTTAAAGCCGTTCCTTCACCTCTAAGCCCAGAGACGGTGTGGGAGATCAACGAACAAATTTTTGTTGATGGTCACATCATTGATGTTGTAGGACAAACTTTTCTCTAAAAATAACGTTTATTTCTCATTCAAAGTAGTACCGGAAATGTTGCGCACCGTAAGATAAAAGCCAAAATCACACTCAGTGACATCCTGATGAATAATCTGGTGCTCCTTATAAAATAACCTACATAGTTTATCATGATGTGTATGACCAACACGCTCTCTGAACACTCCTACTACATCCTCAGTGTCGTCGTGGACCCAATCATACTGCTATCCGCTTACCAGCCCGGAAAACACCAATGGCCCTAAATTGAATCCCTTATTTACGTTATTCTTCTTTGCATACAAACGTCATAATTCAAATCTGACATTAATATGTCATAACCTTCCGGACATAGTGTTCAGATATTGCTGATCTTTGTCGGAAGAAGTGATTTGTATAATTTGGAATGCAACCACCCTTGTGACACATCTTATTGAATTGAACATGTGCTTTAACTTTAAATAAGATTTTACTGTTATTTAAAAAAAGAAACTAAAGGAGGCTCTCTCTGCCTCACTTCGCATGCTTTTGCAGACAACCTCGTAGGTAGGGCAACCACAACTATGAGTAATCATCTTCGGTATAAAGAAACCGCTTCAGGTGTCCTTCATTCTTAGATCACTGCCGGTTTCGTGGTACTAAAATCCTCAACTTTAGGTCGCCTAATTTTAATTCTAATCTGTGGTCGGTTGCAGAGAAGTGGGAGGGGCAGGAGGTGTGGCTTAAGAGTATCATTCATAAGGATGATATTACCGACATGGGTTGCTCCTTGCATGTAGGCAACCTGCACGAAAATTAGCACTGTCCAACTTAGAGTGACCGCCATCTTGCACTGGGACGTCAGTGATACCTCATTCTTCAATACCTCATTTAAGTGCAAAATACATCAGAAATGGCACTGATATACTACTTAACAGAATTTCGGCAAAAATGTATTTCGTACAAATCCGAAGATAGCATGGGCAGATAAATGTGAGAAATGTTTCGTAATCAGCTTAATGTCTTATGCATCAGAAGTCCTGATAAAAATAATATACAAAGAATGGAATACAAAACGGAGGATCTGTCGCGTCAGGCCTGTTCATTGGCTGTTCATGTGAGCTCGCTCGTGCACAGCAGTGAGCAACCGGTGGCTCGCGGCGTCTGGTGGTGTGGAAAGCAGCTGTGAGAGGAACGTAGAAGAGAGAGGATCGCTTTGCAAGATTCTACCGTCGATATTGTCTTAGAGAGATGAATCGCTTTATGGTGACTCATTAATGCGTTTTGTGTCATATTTATTTTCTACGACTGTTGTGAGAAATGAGAGTGAAATGCAGCGAAAACATCGGGCAGGTAAGTGCAAAACTTCTTACGACTAATGCATCTGTATGATGAAAGTGGCTTAAGACGAAATTCAGACTGACATAATGATACAAGACAACTTGGAGACATGAACAGTTATCTATCCCAGAGAAATGGGTTTCATCTAAAGCCTTAAATACAGTCATACAGCTATGAAGGCATTCATTTGGTGCATTATGTCACAATGGAAGGTCAAATCTACTTTAAGCAGTTAATTTCTCAGTATTGCGACAGGCTTATCACTTATCTCTGAAGGACTTTACCTGTGCTCAACCAGCATATTTCACTGCCTTCCAGATCTTCCTAAAAGGCTTGCAACTGGCGAAGTTTGGAAGCATGACTGCGGATGAAATTTGCTGTACGATTCATCACACCCTCATTCTTACCACATAATTTCTCTCGGGCGAGAATATAATCTATTGCAAAAATCTCTTGTGGAATGGATAAATTTTTAGCATCTCCCCCAAGACTGTCAGCAAAGAGTTATTTTGGCCATTCACGGTCGCTGCACCGTCTGTAGTTACATAAGCGAGAATCTTCCATTGCAGACCCATAACGTCAAAACTCTCTACCACACAAGCGAAAATGTCTGTTCATGCTGTACTGTCTTTCATCGGAACCATCTAGTACTTCTGAGCAGTTCTGTGACGATGAGACAACTATCTGCTTTGCTAATGTAAACTACGAACTCAGTAATACCGAACCCATCTATGCAACACTCTCCCCGCACCCCCGCCACCCCCCAAAAAATGTTTTTGCAGAAACTATTATCTTATTTGATAAGTTAGCTATTTCTTGGATTCTACGTGACCACTTGAACGAGAGGGACTAACCGCCATAAAACTCGAAAAGTCTCTCAGGGGCTATAGGCTTAGCCCATAAAGTAAATAATAAATTTATCAACTCCTCTTCATCGGAACTACACAATTCTTTGGCAGTCTAAAAAGTAATAAGGCGTTTTGGTCGAGTTGTAAATGTATTTTTTTAAGTGTCCCTCCTGAATACGAAAGTATATTTTCATAGCGAAAGTATTGGGGAAATTTGTTCAGACATTTATTTGTGCCTTACAATACTTCATTTTCAGTGCTCTCTTTCATTTTTGCACTTCCGTTCTTGAACCTCTTCTTCCAAGTGTCTATAATCTTTTACATGGAAAATTATGTAAAGTCGTTGTGATTTAAATCTTATCGTTGAAGTACACTAAGCATCTCAAGACACCATTACATACCAGAAATATATAAGCATCCTGCACTGACGTGTTCCCTACTAGGGATACCATGTGCATGCAGACGATTCAGTTTTGAAAGTACAAATTCATTCACACCAGCAGCATCAGGTACTCCAAGGAAATACCGGAGTGACCGTCTTAAAGTTTTACGTTAGGTGCTCTTATCGTGACAGTTGGTCTATAAGGTCCCCTCCGCATTTTTTTATGTCGTAGAAATCGATTTGTTCTAGATTTTACGAGTACGCATATATTGCAGGTGAATTTTGCATGAGTCATAATAAAATTTTTGTATTTGTTTGATGTAAAAGAAATGAGTATTTTATGAGGCTTGTAGAGGAAACGAGGAGAGTTGGAGGTCCGTTCTTGGAGCTGATCATGGACGGTGGTACTTGCAATTCATTTTTGTGTAACGCGTCGAATAGTCTGAGTTTTGCTTTAATCAACTCGTCGACCAGTTCGCACGATGTGGGTCAGTTGCCTGTCGTGATATTTCTGTTTGTGTTCTTTACAGATTTTCAACACTGGAATGGAAAGGTTTACTGGTTATTTTTTTCTTTGATTCCTTTCCAGCGATGGAATTCCACTAGAAACTCTTTTTGTGGCACCTACGCCGACAAGTTTCAAGCCATATTTGCTAGGTGGCATAAACATTTTCAAAGGATATCGTCCTCGGAAGCTAAGTAACGTTTCATCTACAGTCAAGTATTCAGATGCCGGATAATGACCTTTAAAGTGAGTCGTAAAAAGAGTCCAGAACTCTCGAAAGGCCGCAAATTTGCCCTTTTGCTTCCTTTGTTTTTTCTTGTCGTCGAATCTACGGCCACGAATAAGTAATTCACTTTTTCAAATACTGTAAAGCAGAAACATCGAGGCTCCAACACTATTTGAAAATATTTCCTCGGTGTTCAAAAGAGAATTCTTTATGTTTCCACTCCTGTATTGTAGTCCAAAAGGCGCTTTCATCTCAAGTTTGTCTTTAGGTGCAGTATGCCATTAGACAGAACTAAATCGCTCAGCCGCTCGGTCGATTTTCTGATTAGTGAATTTCACCAACGTGTCAGTTTCTTCATTTGCAAACGATGAAAACAGTTTTCACTCATCCGCCATGCCTTTAACGATACCCTTAGGTAAGAGAAAGTGTAATATTATATTCTTACAGGCTTTTTGGCATATTTAGACTTTTGAGGACTGTAGGTCCATATTTTTTTCCAAATCTTTCCCTAACGTAAAACATCTAGCTTCTTCATTGTTTGTCTTCTTCTTGAAAAAATCGCTCCTTGCGTCCGATTTCATCATGGATGGCCTCCTCATCAGATAATACGCCAACCGACATCTCTGAGCAGGATTCAAAAAATTGTCTTCATTCTCATCATTAGAAACTATCGTCATTTGCTTTTACAACTACCACTAGACGGCTTCCGGTGTGGTGAACAAAGAATTGTGGGCCATTGTGATGTACTACAATAGAACAAAAATTAACAACATTAACAAAATCGGGTGGAAATGTACGCGACCTACAGCCACGTGCGTAACACGTTCTGGTAGAAAGGCGACCGTTCGTAGAGCGGGTAGTAAGTACCAAGGAGCAGGCGACCGCTCCAGTATTGTGAGTGTGGCGAGCTAGGAGGTTACGCTAGCTGGAGTAAGACCTTGGCTACACTGCGCACGCGCACTAAGGCGAATCGGGAGGGTGGCTTGTCCCCCCCCCCTTTCAGTGTGAACAAAACTGGCCACGAACGAGAGAATTTCCGCGATGGGCCGGAACCACGGGCCAGTTCCGCTATATCTCTGACGGATCTCTCCCGCCCGTCTTAGGTCTGTCGTTTTCCACTAACGTGCAGGCCCCCGTCCGTCGAATCTAGCTGTCTGATCTGCCTGCAGGCCGTGTCCGTTCGCGTGTGGAGGCAAATCTCCTGCTTTTCTCGATTTATCTGCAGATCCAGAACTGCCATGAATATAGGATTTCATGAATTGCGACTGTGTGTCACCGCAATTACGCTGTACATTAAGACGTTTGACAGGCTTTTTATTTGTTGTAGAATATTTTCGCACTTTGAAAGTAGTTTATATCTTCGAGAGAAAGTATGGACGACGCTAGTAAAAAAATTTTGGCAGTCGCTAGCTGTTTGAGACTTTTTGAACCATGTTAATTCGTAATACCTGTGAAATAATGGGGCAACGTTGTTATGGTTAATAGTCTACAATAATGAACGAAGTTCAAACAACATTTTATTGGCACTCATAGTGTTTCTTTATACAGCTCATCCCCCCCCACCCCCCTCGTCCGTTTTACCCGAGAGATTTACACGGGATTATTGCAGAAACTATTGAAGGTATTAAACTCGTCTTCGTAACTACAAGAAAATGCGTATTTTGGTCATCAAATGCGTTTTGATTTATTGGAATAAAGCATCACCAGTGGTCTGTAATGAAAAATATTTACAACCTAGCTTGCTTTCTGCATCTAAAAACAGTTCATTACGAAAGTTGTTGGTGTTACTTACGATATATTCAGTTTGATTTTCACTCACATCAGGAAACGTCTGCTTGCACGTTTTTGAGGTATTCCATTTTTGGTAACAGTGTTAATTTTTCTAACACTTTGGTCCACAGTAAGAATATTGTGTAGAGACGTTTCAACCATCTGTTTGTACGGCATATTTTTCATATTCCTGTTTGTATAATTTTCATATACCAGTTTTCACAAACAAAGTGTTTCATGGTACAGTTTTGGAAGTTGTCGGTGTAGTCATTTGTCCACCCCCTTTACTATACTTGTAGCAACTAAAACTTGCCGTAACCTGAAAACCATTCGTTCATCAGTGGCGATTTTCGTGTATCATGTTGTTGCCATGTCAAAATTTCCTTCTTTTGTCAGAAAAAAATCAGATTTTACCCACTTTCATCTCGCTAATATCCTAATGAAGTGGCAAATGCGACAGAATCCTGAAATATTGGTTTATTAAAAGAGGAACGGAGGACAAATCAGGTTAAAAGCTTATGAAAATCCACATTCTCGGCATCAAGATAAGCGTTAATTTCTTTCCTTATCTTGTTGCGAAGCCACACTAATTCTCATTTCACGAGCTATCGACGACTCTTAAGAAAGCATATCATTCCATTGCAAAAGTCTGCACTCACTCGTATATCGCGAATGATAAGAAAATTACTTTATGACAAAATACTCTTCTCCATCTATGCTATCACTAACCAAAATTTCATTTTGCTATCTAAAACCGTTTCTGAGATAGGGGAGATTTGTAAGTATTTAATTCTAACTTTATTGCAGGTGAAATGGATCGCAAATAAATGTGATACATTACAGCAATTTTCTCGAGATCGGTAATAGATACAGACCTCCTTCCAAGTCTAAAGAAAAATTAAATACGTTAGCTAAATTTCATAAATAGTAATATGTAGTCTAATATGAACCAAAATAAGTTCATAGCAACCGCTATATTTCATTGTAAACTTTTTTACTTATATGCCAAATATCACAATCTCTATGACCGTTAGCAACATCACAAGCACTTCATTTATTTAGTTATTTGTACGTGATTCATACGCTCCACTTGGTGCCCAGAATTCCCCTGTAGGAACTGCCTTATCATTGGACACCATCAGATCGTCCATCGTGACAGGTTCTACCAGTTCCCTGCAGCTGAGAAGGTGCTGGTGGTCTTGACATTCATCGCACTCACATAGCTCGTGCTCTGAGATGTATCCCCATTTCTTCATGTTTATCTTATACCGAGATGTTCCAGTTTTCAGCCTATTGAGGACCTTCCATATCTCATATTGAAGGCGGTGACCTGCAGAAAGTTCTTCTCCGGTGTCATCCCAATATTACTCGCTGATGGACAACACCAGAGTTTTATTCTACGCGTTGCAGGTGGTGTTGGAACTTGTGTTGCTGCAGGAAACTTTTTCCCGGTTTCAGTCTTTGAGTCCAGAAAGTCGATGTCACCTGCTTGTTTCTTTCAATTTCTGCTGCAGTTCTCCTTCCAATATCTGGAGGTGCTACACCCAAGAGATAGTAGATTTTTACCACCCGGTGTTGCCCGTAGGCAGCTTGTGACAATGCGCCCTGTTTCATTTAGGGCAGTATTTACCTGTTTGGCATGGCTGAAGTTCTGCCACACAGGTGCTGCATATTCTGCATCATGCAGCTGGCAAACATTACTGACGTGAAAACAACTCTTTTTACCGAGCAGTACCTTTAAAATCCTATAGGAAGGATTGAGGGGTAGGTGACGTGAGCGAGCCGTCCTGCCGTAGCAGCGCGCCAGCCACCAGTTCGCCGAAAACTCTCGGACTTGGCTGACCGGGGCCCTTCGCACAATTCCGCCCATGTGTATACATACTGAGAAGCCAGATCGCCTGTTCCGAGAACTGTAGGTATCGGTCTGAATGTTGTGTCTCCACTAATGCATGGGTGGGGACTGCAGATATTGAAGAATCCGCCTAAAATATCCGTAACCCATCACAGAAAACATCTCGTGTATGGCCAGCTATGAGCCTGAACTTCCCATTTTACGGTGAGCGCTCACTGTTCATTAGGCGAATGAGCGTGAATGTTCTTGCTCGCCAAGCCGCGTTCTGAACGGACATGTGTTAGATGATGATCAGTTTGCCTTTTGGAATAGTAAGCCACCAGAGAGGCAGTTCTGACGTTGCGGTTGTTAATGGAACCAAGACACGTTTATAGGATTTGTCGACCTGAAAAAAGATTTCGGCAGGGTGGAATGGTGCAAGACGTTCGAAATTCTGAGAAAAATACAAGTAGGCAATAGGGATAGGCGAATAATATGAAATATGTACAAGATCCAAGATGGAAAAATAAGAATCGAAGACAAAGGAAGAACTGCTGGGATTAAGAGCTATGTAAGACATGTGTATAGTCTTTCACCTCTACTTTTAATGTGTACATCGAAAACGCACTTACTGAAATAAAAGAAAGTTTCAAGTATGGGATTAAAAATCAGAGCGAAGTGATGTCGATGATAACATTCACTAATGATGTTTCTGCTCTCAGTGAAACTGAGGAAGATTATCAGGACGTGTTGAGCGGGATGAACTCTGTAATGAATACAAAATATGCATTTAGACTAAACCGAAGAAAGAGGAATAGTAGAAATGAGATTTTCAATCAAATGGACATCAAAATAGGGGGCCACGAAGCAAACAAAGTTAAGGAATTCGGTTGCCTTGCAAGCATAATTACATACTATAGACGAAGCTACGGAGAGCATAAAGAGCACATTAGCACAGGAAAAAATAGCATTCATGGCCAAAAGGGGTCTACTAGCATCAAAAATCGGCCTTAATCTCATGTAGAAATTTTTTGAGAATGCCTACTTAGGTCAGTAGCCCGAAGTGGCATTCCAAGATGGGTATTCCAAACGTAACAAATTTAATTTGTTAATTGGGATATGCTGAATCATCTGTGTGTGTCCACTATGACCGAATTAAATCATAAATAACTTTGAGGAGACATATAGGCCACACATTTAGGTTCACTATGCACGTATTGGGAGGTCTTGTGACAATCTGGAAAAACATAATAGGGACACTCAGATGAAGTTTAAAGCTAGGTAACGAAGTAATAATAATGCATCTAATACTTGTATATTTTAAAAGAAAACGAAGATAGAGCAGATGATCCCTGTAAACTGCAGTTCTGAGACACAGGTGCCTACCATATCAAAAAAGAAAAGGGTGTCATTTCTCCACCGCCATTTTTAAGAATTTTCCACAATTTTGTGGTCTCGTGTGACTTACATCTTGTTACTTGTCTTATTGTCCCTGAGAACGGTCAGTTGATTTCTTAGGTCTTATGTACAGAATGTTTCGCAATTCCTTGAGGCTGAAGAGGGGGGTTTTAATAGATAAAGTTCTGATAAGGAACCCATTTCCGGAAATTTTTTCTTCACAACCACTAGTTTCCTGTAATAAGAATTGTAGAACACACTGAACACTAATTTATGTGCTAATTTTGTAGCGTTTTCTGCAAATCTGCAGACTCGCAGAACAATTAATGTTACCTTAATTGTGTTATCTCGCACCTCGCGATATACTTAGCCAATTTACGTAACAAGTGAGACATAATTTAAGGTAGGTGCGGTTTGCGGAGCCTAACAAAATGTTTAAGGAACATACACATACACAGCTGCAAAATACTATCGAGAATTCTTTAGAGACTGGTAGAGACTGGTAGAAGCCGACCTCGGGGAAGATCAGTTTGGATTGCGCAGAAAAATGGAACACGTGAGGCAGTACTGACCCTACGACTTATCTCAGAAAATAGATTAAGAAATGGCAAACCTACGCTTCTAGCATTGGTAGACCTAGAGAAAGCTTTTGACAAAGTTGATTGGAATACTCTCTTTCAAATTCTGAATGTGGCAGGGGTAAAATACAGGGAGCGAAAGGCTATTTACAATTTTTACAGAAACCAGATGGCAGTTATAAGAGTCGAGAGACATGATAGAGAAGCAAAGGTTGGGAAGGGAGTGAGACAGCGTTGTAGCCTCTCCCCGATGTTATTCAATCTGTATATTGAACAAGGTGTAAAGGATACAAAATAAAAATTCGTAGTAGGTATTAAAATCCATGGAGAAGAAATAAAAACATTGAGGTTCGCCGATAACATTGTATTTCTGTCAGAGACAGCAAAGGACTTGGAGGGGCAATTGGACGGAATGGACAATGTCTTGAAAGAAGGATATAAGATAAACATCAACAAAAGCAAAACGAGGATAATGGAATGTAGTAGGATTAAGTCGGGCGATGCTGAGGTAATTAGATTTGAAATGAGACACTTAAAGTAGTAAAGGAGTTTTGCTATTTGGGGAGCAAAATAACTGATGATGGTCGAAGTAGAGAGGATATAAAATGTAGACTGGCAATGGCAAGGAAAGCATTTCCGAAGAAGCGAAATTTGTTAGCATCGAGTATAGATGATGAGTGTCAGGAAGTCGTTTCTGAAAGTAATTGTATGGAGTGTAACCATGTATGGAAGTGAAACATAGACGATAAATAATTTGGCCGAGAAGAGAATAGATGCTTTCGGAATGTGGTGCTTCAGAAGAATGCTGAAGATTAGATGGGTGGATTACATAACTAATGAGAAGGTATTGAATAGTCAGGAAGGAGTTTGTGGCACAACTTGACTAGAAGAAGGGATCGGTTGGTAGGACATTTTCTGATGCATCAAGGGATCACCAATTTATTATTGGAGGGCAGCGTGTAGGGTAAAAATCGTAGGGGGAGACCAAGAGATGAATACACTAAGCAGATTCGGAAGTATGTAGGTTGCAGCAGGTACTTGGAGATGAAGCAGCTTGCACAGGATAGAGTATCATGAAGAGCTGCATCAACTCAGGACTGTTGACCACCACAACAACAAACACACGTTTCTGAAAAGCAGAGATACTAGATATGTACACCGTCCAGTGACATTAATGTGACCACTGCCTATATCCGACGTCAATGCGCAATAACCGCTCACGAACGGCAGGTGGCAGCGATAGCAGTGGAGGGTATATAAAGCGTTTTGGAGAGCATAATCATTAGGTTTCAGGGCAAGTGTGGAAGCATTTTCGAAATGGTTAACACTCTAAAACGCTCGGGTGCCGCCGCGGTTGAAGTATACCGTGCATGAGAAAATGGCGCTATCCAAAACCAGTGCCGAGGCAACGTTGGTGCACCAGGGGCCATAGATGACAGGGGTGAACGACGGCTGCGGAGGAGTATGAGGGCGCATAGACATTCAATTGTTGAACACCTGACGGCTCAGATGAACCGAGGGGCTACCAAAAGTGTATCGCCAACGAACGTTTAGCGAACGTTACTGCATATGGAGCTTTGCAGCAGGCGCCTGATTTATGCACTCATGCTGAATGCTCTTCATCGGCGACGAAGGCTTTACTTCGAACGCCAGTATCGCAGCTGCACGTCCAATGAGTGACGAAATGTGAACTTTTCATATGAATCACGTTTTATACTCCAAAGAATAGCCCACCATGGGTGTGCTCAGCGTGGGAAGTCTGGAAGTGTACAAGGAGGGAACGTTGTGGTATGGGTTTCAAGTTCTCGTATGTTTTCTGCTATAATTCACTTTGCTGTATCGGGATAAAGATGAATGAGTGCTCTGCATGAGTAGTGAATAACATTCTTGACTCTGTGTTTAGTTTTATCTGTGGATGACTTGCTTGTCAGTCAGTTTTGCAGCGCTGGGGAATTCTTATATGAGGCATAGTAACAAGGAGAGAATGAGATCTGTTATTTCTGAATATGGGAGATCCTGTGTGGAATACTTTATAATGGAGACAAGAACTCATCTATAATACTTTTTTCTTTATGTTGATGGCGAGGCTTTTGGAGGCCTTTTAAGAGTAAAGAAGGCATGTGGAAAATCGAAATGTTCGTTTGTCAGAACCATTAACTGAAGGAAATCTTTGTCCCTCAGACAACTTTCATGATTAATACTAACTTTACCTCTTTTTTTCATTACGTTACAAATAATTCCATTGCTTGAAATGTTTGTAGTTTCTTTGTAATAAGAGAATTTTGTAACTGTTATAGTCTTCTTACGCTGCGCTGTTTTTTATGATAATCAGAGTTTCATTTACCAAAAATGATTTTATTCAAAGTAAAACCCACTTCCGTGATTCATAATAAAGTTTTAAATATCCTGCTGTGTGTACGTTGCACCTTACGCAGATTATCTATAGCTGTTATAACTGCTCATCTGCATTTGCTTTCGAGAATGTCAGTACTCCAGACACCAAAACAGCGTGCTATGCAAGTGGTAAGTCACTTATTTCAGGACAGGTCTCACCTTGCATTGTGTAGGAAACAGTGTGTAGTCAAGATTGTAAGGTGTTGTGCTAACAAGCAGACTAATTTTCGGTGAATAGCACGGTAATTACAAACAGTTATTTGTTTCTGTGCAGAGCAGTAATTTAATTTTGTGATTATTCAGTGTCAAACATTGCGTTTCATATTATGAAACTTTCATAATGAACTTCGGTATGCCGCGCGGAGTGGCCACGCTGTTAGAGGCATCACGTCACTGTCTGCGCGGCCTCTCCCGCCGGAGGCTAGAGTCCTCCCTCGGGCATAGGTGTTTGTGTTGTTCTTAGCATAAATTAGTTTAAGTAGTGTGTAAGTGTAGGGACCGATGACCACAGCAGTTTGGTCCCTTAGAAATTCACACACACACATGTGAACTTCGGTATTGAATTGGAAGTCTATAGTTTTCACTGGGCAAACAATTACTTTCTTTTGACAGCTACTTAGATTAATGCAATTTTGTCATATGATGACATGGTTGGAGACCGTAGCTGTTATTTGAGGACAAATGTTGATGGTGTTGAGACAGCAATCAGTCACAAATTTATTTTCAGTTCCTTTATTGAAAGGGTACCGTTACCGGTTTCGAATCGTTATGATTCATCTTCACACGGTTTCCATGCTTTCATTACGACGTTTTTTACAGATTAATTGACCTAAAATATAAATAATACATAATTATAAGCACGCCATACAGATGGTTGAGTTACAGATTTTCATTGGATGTGACTTACGTGAAATATCGGTCTGGAGTATTTGTTTTCATTAAATTCGACCAACAGATGGAAATACATTTCTACTGCATTCTTATCGTTGTATACGTAAATTTTTCTCGATGGACACCTAAGATTCGTCACAGAAAAGATTCCTAGCACACAACACATGTTTTGATACAATAGAAAGTGCTTACAAACATATGAGTGACAAAGATGATATGATACATCATAACATCATTAAGATGTCCCCTGCTTGGAAAAAGATCATAAATTTACTTTTGCAACTGAAACGCGTTTTACGTTAGTACAGAGAGACATTGATTTTGTGAGCTCTGGAGCGAATACTGTTACATTAATTACAAAGTTGATCCATTTTTTTAGTACTGTATAGGTAAAACAGCACATTATTTATTTACATTTAGCATCATGAGAATTGTAGTAACGTATAAATTTGCTACTCGATCTGCAGTTAGGCGTAAAATATCATTTGCTTTGGAGGGTAGAAAAAATTTTTGGAAATTTTTCAGGAAAGGGGTGTTAGCTAATTCGGTATCTTCATTAAGGGTATAGTCTGCTGTGCTCTTTTTGTGTTTGTGTATTTCAATTTCTTCTAATGTCTTCATAGTGGTTCCTTTTTCTGCTAGATGTAAAATTTAAGTTAATTAGATTCATTTTCACCATTTCAAATTCTACATTTCTATTAAGTTTAAAATTTTGTTTCACAACAAAGTTCACATGTGCAACACAGGGCCAAACAACACTCACTTTTGGTCAGCAATTGTATACTCTGTCTAAAGTACACGTTACATACGTTACATACGGATGAAATTTTTGAAATCATGCACACCGACATGCAGTTTGTTTTTGCTCGGTACTATGGCGACTACGAGCAGGACAATGCATAGAGTCACACAGCTCGCAGTGTACGTCCGTGCTTCGAAGAGCAACCAGATGAGTTTTCCATCGTCCACTGGCCACAAAACTTTCCGGATGTAAGTAAACCCAATCGAGAATCTGTGAGACCAGGTCGGTAGGGCTGGTCGCGCCGTGGAGCCTCAATAGAGGAACCTAACGCAGCTCCCCACGGCGCTGGAGTCGACATGGTTCCACATCCCTGCCGGTACCATCCACAACCTCACTGAGTCGCTACCTGCACGTCTCGCACCAAAAAATTAGAAATCTGTGTAAAGGCTTGGGGGATCAAACTGCTAAGGTCATCGGTCCCTAATCGTACGCACTACTTAATCTAACTTCAACTCACTTCGATAAGGACAACACACACGCCTATGCCCGAGGGAGGACTCGAACCTCCAACGGAGGGAGCCGCGCTGACCGTGACAAGACGCCCCTGACCGGGCGGCTACCCCGCGCGGCGTCTCGCAGGCTTTTTGACAGATGCTCACATTGTGACCGGACAGTGTAGTCTGTTCTGACACACAGATTTTCCAATTAGTTTTTTTCTGTAATCCTGCACTTTTGGTTCCATTCGGTCGAAAAGCGCGATCTTTGTGGAAGTGGAGAAATTCGTAGTGTAGAGGAGCGACATTCGTTCGTTATTCAACCTCTCTGCTAAATCGGCTCTACCAGGCGACACGCCATTGACCAGTGACACGGCATCCCCATCCCCCCCTCCCAGCACCTGCGGAGCCGGAAACCGCTGACACCACACCGGTCACGCTCCAGGTGTAAAATAAAGAAAAAGGGGCCCATCACAGGAGCAGTCTGCCAGCACACATGCTTGCATTATACACACGCGGACCGAGCAGCGTGCCCGACTTCCCGGGACCTGCATTATAGGCAAAACCGGGGTCACCGAGGCGACATGCTAACGCCAAACGCCAAGGGTGGCGGCCACAGCGCTAACGGGCGCTGCGCACGATGAAAAGCGTCGCCCGAACACACTGGAACGTCAGGCAGACAAAATATCCAGTTAATTTCACTAAACCATCCGGTGTGTCTGTTTTCATATGTGGTCGTATGTGTTTACGTAACGTGGTGTTCGTAACACCCCAAAAAGAGGTAGCTATAATATCATTGTTGTGCAGAATATCGTTAATATAAACAACTTTCCTTAATAAACAGCTCTTCAGAATGTTATCTCGCAGTATAAGAGTGTAATTTTCATAATACTAAAGCATTTAATTACTTTTTTTTGAAGCACATACAATATTTCTTACAACATTTTTTGAAATTGTTTATTTTGGTATTCTTCATTCCAATAAATGAACACCGTCGTCTTTCTGTACTACAGGTTTAACTTTTATGTCTTCACTCCGAGGATATCCTTAAATCCATTGTACAGAAGATGATACACTGTCGCTGTCTTCGATTCCCGCCATTTTAACACCTTTCTCCCTGACACGTTTAGGAGTGAATGCGTGCTACCTTGCCCGCGATGGGGTTTACTAATGCTTTTCCTACTTCACGTAAAAACTTTTTTCAGGAAATCCCCTCATTGTTGTTACTTACATATATGATGAAGGCGTTAATGGCAGCTATGTCTGTCATTCGGAAAACCAGGACAAGTGGCCAGCGTCTGGTTTTCCTTGAGAGTTAATAAATAGCACACAATTACTATTTTGTGTCTACTCCTGTTTTGGCCTCATGGTACAGTGTTACAATTTCTGGTTTCTTCCCATCCGCAATATTAGTGTCAATGAAATCGTGACGATGCAAAGATGAAACGGGGAAAGGGGGGGGGGGGGGACGATTTCTCCTTTCTTTTTGGCACAGACGAAATTGTGAAACCACCCTTTCTCAATCTAAAAAGATTGCTTCTTATTTCACGATCTCTCGGCAAAAGTACTCTTTCTAAAAGTTCCTACTATTGTCAATTTTTTCCTCAGGATATCTTCAGCCAGAGGGATGGAACAAAATTAGTTCTTAAGTGTCACATTTCGTCCTGTCCATTCGATAGGCCGTACAAGTCTATTTAATATTTCCTTAGGTGTTTGACAATGCACAGGGACCCTCTGGTTGTTTTACAGTACAGATTTCCATCCCCAAAATGCACCATGTTCTTGCATTGCATTAAGTGAAAATCTTCAATTCTTATTTGACTGTCTTGTTTGGTATATATTGGCGAGAATTTCATTTGCCTCTAAATGCAGTCAGTTGTTCATTACCGTGTATACTCAGACACAGTATAATTATTGTCGCAGTTCGACAGACAGCCTGTAGTTCAAACATTTCCCTGAATGCTACTACGCGCTAAAGCCCTTTTTGCTGTGGTTTGTTTCGAATATCATCGAATCTCAAACGGCACAACAACAAACTAAATTGTCGCAAACGCATTGATGGATGAAACATTCGATTCCAAACCCATTTCTATAATTTAAATTTTGCAGATTTTGGTGCCGTTCTGCGTAACACCCGCCCGATATCAGCAGAGCCAGAAAAGATTTGATTTCCTCCTCAGCGGTTAATTTAGCATCACAGGGCAGGCATATATTTTTTGAGATTGTTCTGTCACCAAAGAAACTGATTACAAGTTGCATGGAAGTGTTAGACGTATTTCACGATGCTCCATATTATTGGAAATAACCTTCTGTAGCTTCGACGTCATCCAGTTGCTCCACAAATGTATTGAAGATGCCATATAAACTGTAGTGTCCACAGTCGTATCAAAGGAAAGGGGAGAAAAATACAGGGAGCTGACTCCGCCCACTATGCTCCAACTTTTTCATCGTACAGTGGTGTTTCGTGGACCATACGGAGTTTACACGAGCCCTGCATCTGCTGTTTTGTGTGTTGATGTAACGTGACATATGGAACCATGTCTCATCTGTAAACCAAGTTATGGAGAGAATATCTGGGCACTGAATAAGAAACACCTGGAACCATCGACAGTAACGCATTCTTATATCAGGATCTGTTTCTTGCAGTTCTTGTATCACGTACATTCTGGTCGGAATGCCAATTTCTTCGCACCTCTCTGACATATGCCATATGAAACACCTATCACCTGGCTCAATCGATGAAACGAGAGTAGCGAAGCGCCTCCTGTCAGTAAACTCTGCACTCACTGAAGACCTATGTTTGCCACTATGTCTGTTTAGTACACTACTTGTCTCCAGATTTCTTACAGTTGATAAAATTGCTGCTTTTGTCTCCTGAATATCCGTTGTGTTGTAACCAATGAGTCTGTCTTCCAATATACTTTCATAATAAAAACTGGCTCTCTAAATGTGTACTGCACGTTTCTCCAAGAAGAAGACGGCGAACGAATCAGTAAGAGGATTGAGAACGAACCAGTAATTTGCTGGTTTTTGTCACGCAGCCCGAACTACCCATTCACAGAACGACAGACGTAGCTACGAACGAACACGAGCCGTGAAAGCGCGGCTTTATACCAGACAAAAGACCTCATGTGCGGAAACAGCAATCATCTTGCAAAAAACGGGTAGTACTTCTAATTCTCCGAGAGCTGCTGAGATCATTAAAACAACTTTCCCGTGTCTACGAGCTTTCGGAGCGAATTTATGTCCCACTGGAAGAGTTTAGGTTTATATGGACCGGCCTGTATTTTTACTCAAGGCTCGCACATTACTTCTTAGAAAGGAACCAAAGTTCATGAACGCACACTCCTATCCCTTGCGTAATAACATATCGACAAGGAGGCGTGGGGTGTTCTGAACACCCCGCGCGATCACTTAACTGTTGGGGCATTGTGGTTGTACAATGAAGAGCCAAAGAAACTGCTACAACTGCCTACTATCGTGCAGGGCCCCCGCGTGAACGTAGAAGTGCCGCAACCCGGCATGGAATCGACTAATGTCTGAGGTAGTGCTGGAGGGAACTGACACCACGAATCCTGCAAGCCTGTCTATATATCCGTAAGATGCAAGGGGGTGGAGATATCCTCTGAACAGCACGTTGCAAGACATCCCACATACGCTCAATACTGTTAATGTCTGGGGAGTCTGGTGGGCAGCGGAAGTGTTTAAACTCAGAAGAGTGTTCCTGGAGCTACTCTGTAGCAATTCTGTACGTGTGGGGTTTCGCATTGTCCTGCTAGAATTGCCCAAGTCCGTCGGAAAGCACCATGGATATGAATGGATGCGAGCAATCAGACAGGATGCTTACGTACGTGTCACCTGTCAGAGTCGTACCTGGGCGTATCAGAGGTCCCATATCACTCCGAATGCACACACTCCACACCATTACAGAGCCTCCACTAGATTGAAGAATCCCTTGGTGGCATGCAGGGTCCGTAGATTCATGAAGTTGTCTCCATACCTGTACACTGGAATTGTGATATTCACTGTATACTCGTGAAGTTGTCGTACGGGAAAATGGCCACTTCATCGCTGTCTCGGAGATGCTGTGTCCTATCGGTCGTGTGCCGACTATAACACTATGTTCAAACTCACGTAAATCATAATAAGCTGCCATAGTAGCAGCAGAAACCGATCTAACAACTGCGCCAGACACTTATTGTCTTATATAGCCGTTGCCGGCCGCTGAGCCGTTTTCTGCCTGTTTACATATCTCTGCATTTGAGTAAGCATTCCTATAAGAGTTTCTTTGGCGCTTCAGTGTTTATTGTCGCCATTGTTGAAGTAAATAGTAGCAACTCATTACGTACTGCGGCCACGTGATGTCGTTCCTTTTTCTTGGTACTTACTCGTTTATCTTAGTGAACTCCTTAGAACGACGCTCTATCCTGAAGCCATATTTGTCGCTGAACCTGACAAAGGTATTAAACAGGCGGGATGAACCACACTAACTGACTGAACGTATCCGGTCACCTCCTTGTACCGCGGAATTGACTATGAGATGGGACTAGTGGTGGACCCGCCTGTATAAAAGTGGCGGCGAGCACTGTGTTGTTAGCAGAGAAGCAGTAGCAGCAGAATGGGTCAGCCGAGAGAGAACAGTGACTTCGAACGTGCACTGGTCATTGGTTGTGACCTGAGTAGCATATCCATCAGGGACATTTCAACCCGTCTGAAACTGCTCTTACCGACTGTTGGCAATGTTACTGTGAACTGAAAACGCGAAGCAATAACCACTAAATCAAGACCAGGCAAATCGCACTTTTTGATGGACGGGAACGTCGAGAGCTGCGGAAAGTGCCTGGAAAGCAGCGGAATGAATGACTCGTGCGCTCCAGACCGGCTAGCACAATGACTGTGCGCATGGAGTTACAAAAAAGAATGGGGTGAAATAGTAGTCGATCGGTTTGTAAGTTACACATTTCTGTAGTTAATCGTAAGCGACACTTTAGGTTGTTTAAAGCGTAGCTCCACTGGACCGTTGGTGACTGCAACCGAGTTATTTGGAATATTAAAACACTCTGTACGCTGTGGCAATCCGATATAACGAACTGGATTCGGCGAATCCCTAGACAGCGTTATCTCACCATCATGTGAACTGCCAACAGTCAAGCGAAGAGGAAGGTGTTTTATGGTGTGTGGGTGCTTTCCGATGTTACGTTTTGGACTCGTTGTTTCACTTCAGAAAACGCTAAAGGCAGAAGAATGTGTACTCATTTCACAGTGTTGTGTACTACGTGCTGTGGAGGAACACTTCGGAAATGATGGTTTGTTGTATCAGCATGACAACGAGCACTGTCATAAAGCAGCGTCTGTTAGGCCATGTTTTGTGGACAGTAACAGTCCTGAAATGGACTGGCGTGTCCAGATACCGATATTAACTCAATGCAACAAGTTTGGGACGAGTTAGAAGATCGATTTCGCTCCAGAACCCAGCGTCCAACAACAGAACTCTCTTTGGTTTCGGCTCTTTAGGAATAACGTGCTGCCATTCTATCACAGACATTCAGACACCTCACGGAAAGGGTTTCCAGCAATGTTCAAGCTGTCATCCCATATTAGTGACCGATTGGTGCTCGGATACTTCTGGTCATATGAGTGTTAATAGAAGTACTGTTGATGGAAGTATACTCGTAGTTTTTATTTTAATGGAATGGTACAATTATTTTAAAGGCATTCGAAAGTTCTTCAAAAGAGTATAGTGATATAAAATGTGCTCCTATATCTGTGCTCCTGTTGCCATCTTGTGGTGTGTGGCAGAATTTATTTTTTGTTCCGCTGATAATTTCCTACTTCTCTGTTCATTTGGGAATGGTTCGTGGGAAAAACGAATTTTAGTAACCTCCCTGTGGAATCTAATATTTATAATTTTACTTTCACAGCCTTTCCGTAATGTATATGTACGACGTACTACTAGGTAGGTAAGGCCTCCAAATTTTAGCAATAGCATTCATTCCGGTGCAGAAAACCTAAATGATCTAGGAACGAAACGTGCTGCTCTTCTTTGCAATATTCTCTGCTTCTCTATTGGTCCCATCTAGTATGGCTCTGACAGACGAGATACACTCAAGTTGCGGTCGAACACAGGTTTTGTAAGCCACCATCTTCGTGGGTGAACTATACCACCAAAGGATTCTTCCAATAAATATGTCAGGCATCTGTCTTATCCCCTATTAATATCATGTGTTGGTTCCATGTTAGTCGTTATGTATGCATACCACTAGATATTTAATGGATGTAAAAGATTCCAGGATTTTCGGCAGTCGTGTAATCACACAATAAAGGCTCTTTCTGTCAATGTATGTGCATTACATTTGTTTAATGAGGGGCCATCATAAGTGCAAATAACGGATTGTGATGGGTCTCGGATATGATATAGAGGGACATGCCCTGAGTATGAGGCAATCCGTTTTTTTTAGCGACGGGCCTTCTTTCTCGAGAAGACTGAGTCCGAAGTTTACTTAGCGCTGTAACTTTATCCATGTTCCAACCTAGCGAGCGATTAAGGTCTATAGCTACCACGCTGGAGTTACCGTGTTGGAGTCCTTTCCTTGTTTCTGCTTTTTTTAAAATCAGAATAGTCCGACATTTTTTCATTTTATTTTATAGAATATCAACAAACAGTGTGAATTGTGTGATATTATTAAGAAGTTGAAATTGTGTAAGCTCGGTCAAAGAGAAAGTGGACTTGTCCGCTCCGACATCCTGTGCGAACTCTATGTAAATTGTGACAGTGTATCGCCCTGGTCGCCGCCTTTTATTTGGCTACGGCGACATAATTTCATAATACACAGAGTTCGCACGGACAGTCCTCTGTGTATTATGAACATGTATCGCAATGGTCAAACAGAAGACGACGACCTAGCTCCTAAACCGATGGTTTCTCTTTAAAGTCCATTGCTCGCAACGCGTTTTTAGCGCCGTGCGAGGTCTAAGAATACAGTGAAATGGACGACCCAAGTGTGTCAACAGAAGTGCAGCCAGAAGAAGATACATCAGAGATAGAGGAGTTGAATGAGCAATCGAGGAGCGGAATAACTAACGCCATTAAATACGCCGAAAAGTTGCTTCGTGATTTGAATCTTCTAACAAATACACCGCCCAGCACGATCTCTGCTAATTCAATTGCAGTTGACAATGAGATATGTATCGCAATACAAGACCTATTGGCCGAGAGACGGATCATCGGTGGTGATGAACTAATAAACATCAGCGAAGAAGGCGAAGTGCACGAATATGAGCCGGTAAGTTTTTCTGTGGATGTTCTCTTTCGTGTGGAGGAATCGACATAATATAAAGCTATTTACTTTGCAGTATACGGGAGTAGAGGGACACAGTGATTTCGTCGCCACAAATTCGCACATGAACCAGCAGATTATGTGCATCTATCGTATAAAAGAACGGGCAGTCGCTCTAGCAGTAGCTCACTCGAAATGGAGCCTACTGAGTTTGCAGTTCCACAGAAGTTCTCGATTAAAACATAAATCAATGCTGTGTCGATGGAAAGACGATGTGAAACGAGGCAGGACTCGTGATAAATGGAACACTATTGATCGTGAGACGTATGAAGAGTTCGACGAAGTGTGGCAGAATTTGGAACAGGTAAATCATATCAAAATATATGTCAAATACATTATAAGAAAGAGACTGGCTTGTGAAAATAATATAATTTCTTCCATGAGCAGGTGACAACTGGAACTTTACATCAATGGGAAATGAACGCTGCTGTTCCACTTTTATCGCATACCTTTAACTTCGTGGCCAGATAGGCTTGGTCGTACAATTTAAACAAAAGCATAAGATCAGGCAAAGGAAGGTTACGATGTTCGCCAATTCCAAAGAATGTGCAATGATGGAAGATGTATTAGTAGCTGCGGAAGAATTCCGCACACAAACGAAAATGCTTTTAACCTCGACTACGTAACCAACACCTATCAAACGGGCGGTCAGTATCAATCAACGTGCAATAGAAATCTCTCGGAGAAAGGGACGAGAACCATTCTTGTGTAGAGAAAGGATTTAAACAAGATAAGTCTTTCGTAAGCAGCACAGTACACTAACTGCGTCAGGAAATGTCATCCCGTACCTTTTTTGACGTATGTTGGAACTGTCGGAAAATTTGGCTCTAATGTTCAGAAAAGAGTGGAAGCATTAACCCTAAAATTTAAAAACGTTTGTTGTGTCCTACACGAAATCATGGAAGTTCACGAAACTGGTGACCGAAGGCATTTTAAAACCCGTGATTCTTCCGTACGTGGGACAGGAAAAAGTTTGTGTATATCATTGATAATTGGAGAGGGCACACTGGTCTGACCATATACGATACATCTTCGTGGATGAGAGGAAAGCATGCACCTGCACCGAAAAATTTATCCCACCAAAGTGTATTCCACTTTGCCATCCTTGTGGTGTATATTTTTATCGACAGGTTAAAATTCTTACGAAGAAAATTCAGAGGGCTTCAGATTTCGTGAAGACTAACAGAGAAATCGCTTCCAGGGACGATTCCATGAGACGACACTCATTAATTGTGCATCAATTCATGGCACCTGCTTTTTCGAATATGATCAAATACGCATGATTCGCATCAAAATTAGCTAATGGAAGAGAAACCGTTTTGAAAGTAAATGAACAATGTTCTCCGGTATCGCTCTTAAAAACTCCGTGCGCCTGCAAGACAGTAGCTTTAATGAAATGTGCTTGGTGCTGTAAGACATTTTATTTCGGTTTGTTTTTACGACAAATATCACGAGAATTTCCGTTGTGGCCTAGCAACCGATGCAGGCATTTTGTAATAATGAAGTGAAAATTAAATTACTACAGCTAAATTTAATATTTCTTAATAATTTCACACAATGGACACTGTTCGCTGATATTCTGTAAAAGAAAATGGAAAAATGTCGGACCATTATGATTTTAAAAAAAAGCAAAACCACGAAAAAGACCCTAACACGGTACTTCCAGCGTGGTAGCTGCAGACCTTAATCACTGCGCCACACTCGCTGGGTTGGAACATGGCTAACGTTACACGTATTACAGCACGCAGTGAACTTCAAAATCAATTTTCTCGAAAACAAAAGCCAGTCGCTAGAAAATCGGATAGCCTCATCCTCAGGGAATGTTCCTTTACAACAAATCCGAGACCCATCAGAAACCGTTATTTACACTTCTGATGGTCCCCTTAGGTAAACAGGCAACCCCTGTAACACCATGTAACTACAATAATCTAACATTGTGTCTTTTCTATACGTAAGAGCATAATCCATGAATTGTTTCATGGGACTTTCGACGGTATGCACTAGGTTATATAAGCAATGTGAGGCATAACTTCACCAACAAACTTTCAGAGGTAGTAGTATGGGCCAACACAAGAAAAGGTATCCAGTAAGCATAGGCTCTAAAATGCATACCTTAAGAGCTATGAGCACTTGTTCATTTTCACTGTGGCGAAACACGTCTTCTTCTGAACACGTGGCACACTGCTCTTACGATAAGCCTTTCAGATTCCATGTTTACTACACATTTTTTTTTTGATTCTGTCGATGCTACCACCTCTGAAAGTTTGGCGGTGAAGTTCTAGTTAGCCCTGTATGCTTCAACAGTGTGAAAAGCTATAGTACGATGTTAGGTATCATGTATAAATAAATGTCCTCTTCACCTTGACCTGCATGAGACAGACAGCTGCCATGAACCCAACAACATGTTTAGATTTAGTGGTAATTAATGGTTTAAGTGACGTCGAAATAGGCTCGCTTAACCGGGTTCTTGTGTTTGTACCCCTGAATTTACAATACCTAATATGGAATGGGAAAGACTTTCTATGTATTCCAGGTCCAGGAAAATTACACATCTATTGCTTATATACATATTCATAAAATCAGGAATTACATTAACTGGAAATCAATAATTCTAACGGAATGAAGAAAGTATGCCACAAACAATCGGTTTATTAATACAACATAAGGCTGGCACGACCATGCTGATAACGTTTGGGCAAGTAGACAATATCATAGTGGGTTTAAAAGACAAACTCAGATTTTACCTCTAATTTTTAATTGCGTGAATTATTACACGAAACTGACCTTAATATCATATCTAGTCTCAGGTACCGTGTTTTCCATAGCTGGTCTTTGGTGAGCCACAAGAACATTTACATACATTTACTGACGATTTAAGATTGCGTACCACCTCTGATCTGAACCTTAAGGTCGGTTCAACCACATATAATGTTTTCCTCAGAAAATCGGTATCCACAGAAACACACACTACGTTTCCCGTACCTGCTGGTATTTTATCCTGCTGATCGTTCTTTACTGAAAACTTACGCAGCTTAGTTGGTCTCACCTCCATGATAGGCGAACCTTGCGCTATTGTCTCACTTGCAACTATTTCCCCCAGTTGAAACATAGTCCCACTGAGTTCCGCTGTACGATGCAAAAGATCAATTTTAGCGTGATGTTTCTCGAGAAAGTCTAGCGCGAGAATCACTGGATAGCCTTCTCCTACGCAAGGAAACACGTCCATGCGGACACTAAATTTAGTTTCCCCAACTGAAAACTCGAGTATTGCCGTACCAAATTATTCTGGGTCTGTACATATGTCATTTCGTTTAGCTTACGTATTCTATCCGAAGATGCTTCCACATACTCGTGGCGCTGCATCGAGAACGTAATTTGTCCAGAAAAAATCGCGTGCTGTTGTTTTGATACCGCTCACACAATCCCACGTCAGATTCGACGATCGTATGTGCTTTACTCAATGTCTCGTGGTATACAATATAAGATTTGTCATCCCCTGTCAAACGCTTAGTAGCAACATACATGGTTACTCCATCTGACTACCCACGAGCTTCCGCAGCATCCCTTATATCCTTAAGGAAAATTGTCACAACCTTCGTTGCCTTTCCCTAAAAGGGATTAATCAGTGCGAACCATTGCCGGGTCATCCGAACTGAAGGCACTCTCACTCCAGAGTTACTTTCTTACTTTCCTGAGACTCCGACTGCGACTAATCGTAACACTCCTTGCGAGCCTCTAATTCACGATTAACTTCAAAATATCTCTCCTTCATGCTCTCAGACTGCTCTGGTAACACTGGCACTTGCCGAGTTAAAGCAGCAACTGCACCTGCGGTAGTAGTACGTGTTTCCACCATTTTGCGTACTTGCACCTTAATGTCACCGATTTTTTTTCAAACAAGACATAACACAAAGTACCATTTAAATCTACACAAATGAATGTAAACACAAATTAATTCCTCCAGAGGATCATCGCCCATCTACCCTCAGCGCAACTACTAGACAGATGACCAGTACACCTACATAAAGAACAAACAGCTACAACAGTTATGGTTCACGGAGAATCGTGGAAAGACTAATTGCAAAATGGACACCTCACTGGCGCTAAATTATCCTTTCAATCATTACCTCTAAACAAAGATAAATCCACTAGTTCCTGTGGCTTCACAAAAGTAATTTTAAACACCATGTACCATAACTCGCACAACTAACTCTGGGAACGAGAACATATATAATAAATAATATAAATAAAATGTAGACTCACTTTAAGCGGTGGCCCAGCCTTGTGGACTTGGCGATCCTACTCACGCCACGGCTAACTGGCCGCCACGTGCGTTAACTGTGCCCGTCGCCCAGATCACGGCAGGCTACCTCTCTCAAGTGGGATTCGTGGATGCCATGAAGAACGCTGAAGGGAAACAGCCGACCGTCGACGTTGTAGTGAGCCTTAGCAGCTGCGGCCGGCTGCTCAGGGCATTTCGTTCAGTGCCAGCAAACAGCTCTGGATCCAGGAGGCGGCGAGTTTGCGCCCAGGACCCACCCCTGCGTAAGGCTTCTTGCAGTCCGCCCGACGACTCCACCCAAAGATAGGAGGCTAGGAGCCCACTCGCTCCTCGCGCCGGTGTAGCTCCAAGGTGCGGCCCGCCCCGCTACAGCTTTGACTCATCTGTGCAGCGGAGGCTGGAAGTAGCTACAGCGGGATGGTTGGCCGCCGACATTCGTCACCAGAAGACCGTCGTGATTCGCTTGCAACTCAAAACGATCCTCGTTGTCTCCAGATAAGTGGACAAAACAACGACACGAGTGCCTTCTTCGATCCTAAAAATGGCTCTGAGCACTATGGGACTCAACTGCTGTGGTCATAAGTCCCCTAGAACCTAGAACTACTTAAACCTAACTAACCTAAGGACAGCACACAACACCCAGCCATCACGAGGCAGAGAAAATCCCTGACCCCGCCGGGAATCGAACCCGGGAACCCGGGAGTGGGAAGCGAGAACGCTACCGCACGATCTTCGATCCTCCTGGCTCGCTTATTTATACATCTTTTTCCTACGCCTCTGATTTAGCTCCCCTGGAGCGGACAAATGGAGTGCTGTCTGATAATTATAACGTCAGCTCTCCTCAGCCCTTTTCGACCTCTATAGACGGGTTACTGGGCGCTGTTGTAACTGCAACGTATGGGTTCTTCATAGCACTTCGGTGACCTGTGCTACCATGATTAGTTCATATTTGTACACAATGGCCGCCATGCCGTGCCTTCTAGCCTGAGAGCTGTGTCGTAAACCCACCTCGTAGAATCGTTTCCAAAATACCAACATCGGGTACGCCTGCCATCCGACCTGCCGACCGGTCCCTTAACTTCTGCCTCCCAGCCATAGCTGCTCAAAATTTACAAGAATTTCCCAAATTGACTCCTATACTTATTCGTGGCGCAGAAGCTTAGTACAGTCAGTCACATATGAGAAATAAATTGGTGATGCGTGCCCAAATATACCGGGTGATCAAAAAGTCAGTATAAATTTAAAAACTGAATAAATCACGGAATAATGTAGATAGAGAGGTACATGCTTGGAACGACATGGGGTTTTGTTGGAACCAAAGAAATACAAACGTTCAAAAAATGTCCGACAGATGGCGCTTTATCAGACCAGAATAGCAATAATTAGCATAACAAAGCAAGACAAAGCAAAGATGATATTCTTTACAGGAAATGCTCAATATGTCCACCATCATTCCTCAACAATAGCTGTAGTCGAGGAATAATGTTGTGAACAGCACTGTAAAGCATGTCCGGAGCTATGGTGAGGCATTGGCGTCGGATGTTGTCTTTCAGCATCCCTAGAGATGTCGGTCGATCACGATACACTTGCGACTTCAGGTAGGCCCAAAGCCAATAATCGCACGGACTAAGGTCTGGGGACCTGGGAGGCCAAGCATGACGAAAGTGGTGGCTGAGCACATGCTCATCACCAAACGACGCGCGCAAGAGATCTTTCACGCGTTTAGCAATACTTTTTTTTTAATTTTTGGTTCTAGTAAAACCCCATGACATTCCAAGCATGTGTCTCAATTTTTACCTCTCTGTCAACATTATTCCGTGGTTTATTAAGTTTTCAAATTGGTACGGACTTTTTGATCACCCGGTATAGTCGACCCAACTGGCCTCAGATCGCACTGCGAAACATAGCAATAAATTATTCTGCTACATTTCCAGATAGATTATTCAACGTCAAGCCTTTTCCCTGTAAGTATGTAGGTCTAAATAGTGAGTCATTGATATTTGCGTGGGGTTGTTTCGAAATATTGTTCAGCGTAGTGTATATAGCATTACTATTTTTTTTGTACAGATCATTGAATGCTTTGAAAAACTGATTTCAGTTGGTAAGAGCTGATGATAATGTTCCAGTGTGAGGCCGACCCCCTGACACCATGGACCCAAGTTGTCAAAAAGGCACAGTGCTAGCTTCTGGTGGTTCCATAATAGTTCGGGCTTTGTTTCCATCGAGTGGAATGGATCCTCTGGTCAAACTGAACCGATTATTGACTGGAAATAGTAATGTTCGGTTACTTGGAGACCATTTGCAGCCATTCATGGACTTGATGTTACCAAATAACGATGGAATTTTTATGGATGACAATGCGCCATGTTAACAGGGTCGTGATTGGTTTGAAGGACGTTCTGGACAATTTGAGCGAATGATTTGCCCTGTACTGAACGTTTATGAGACATAATCAAGAGGTCAGTTCGTACACAAAACCATGCACCGGCAACATTTTCGCAATTATGGACGGCTAAAGCGGCAGCATGGCTCAATATTTCTGCAGGAGACTTCCAACGAATTATTGAGGCCATCCCACGACGAGTTGCTGCACTAGGCTGGGCAGAACGACGCCCGAAGGAGGTGTCGCATGACTTTTGCCACCTTAATGTATTTTGATGCTTCGCAGTTCAAGTTATAAAATGGATTAGTATAGGCTTTCAGATAAATTCATGCCTTTTATGTTTGTGACTATCCTTTTCCCATAATAATTATTATTTGTAATTATTATATGCAAGCAAATTATTTAAATTCTTCATACTTGATTCTACCCTAATGTCCCAGCTATTCCGATACTATTAAATCAAGATTTCCATATGCTATTACGTGGTCACATTTACCAATATTATGTTTCATTGTTGATCGAAATTTTCTGTTTGATTACAACAGAAATAAGCGTACACTCCACGGTCGACACAACAAAGTCTTTTTACATAACTTTTCAAGACAGCTAATTAACGTCTATTTGGTTGGTTCTTGATGTGTATTGTACAGACTACGCCTCGCTAGAAGATTATTTATCTATATTAATACATTTTTGGGGTGACGGCAGTTTCACTGACACAAAATTTTATATTATTTTATTTTTTGACGCCAGATTAATAACGATACCATAAGGGCTGATGTAATTTTGTGCTTAATAATGATGACCGCTGGCACTGAATAGACATTTATTTCGTCGGCAGTCCTTGTTTGTTCTTAAATATGTTTTTCTTGAAGTTTAAGCAGTTTACAAAAGTGAGTTATTGTTGCTTATTTATGACTTCCTATCGCCACGAATATCGTTAAGGCCATTGTTTCATCATCTCTAAATACTAGGAATCCTCTGTTCGTTGTATACTTTTAACTGTTTATTCTTATTAACTCTATGAGTTGAATCACTTGCCAAATGTGAGTAATAAACATTACACTGGTTCTGCTAATGTTAAAACGAATTACAATTTTAAAATATAAAACGAAGAAATAAATAATGATGATGATGTTTGGTTTATGGGGCGCTCAACTGCACGTTCCCAACGTTTGCTCAACCCAAACTCGCCACTTCTATGGATGATGATGAAATGATGAGGACAACACAACCACCTAGTCATCTCGAGGAAGGTGGAAATCCCCAACCCATCCGGGAATCGAAACCGGGACCCCGTGCTTGGGATGCGAGAACGCGACCGCGAGACCATGAGCTGCGGACAAGAAATAAATAAGGAAGGGAAAAATTTTCAAGGGCGTATTAGTAACCTACTTTTAAAACAGAATCTTTTTGGAGCTTGGTAAAATTCGAAGTCTACTGCCCTGAAAGCAATTAGACATCTACTATACTTTTAATTCGCACATGAAATATTGCCGTTCGTTTCTGGAGCCGCTGGTTCCAGTTTTGCGATATGGCAGGGTAATATTACATTGTAACCACTGTCACGACAGTACAAAATATCAATACATTTGGATGGTGTAAAGTGTAGTAAATAGCGATAAACATGTAGAAAGACGCACTTGGTGAAATGCGAAGTTAATAAGTTTGTGTTACTGTCGTGCTATAACTTTCCTTAGATCAAAAGAAGGCCAAAAATTGTGAAGTTGGCGGCGCATAAGTCCTAGCGTTTACTTCAAAGCGAAAATTTTGCACGGAAAAGAGAATATTTTGGTAGAGCTTTTCGTGTTATGTGGCTGGGTGTTCTACAGAACTGTGTTTAGTTTTTATTCTGATAATATATTAACTGTTCTTATCAGGTCCTAGAAATGACCTGTCTAGTTGATGTAAAAAGAGAATTTCCGAAACCTTCTTCTTTTAGCCTTTAACGGAGGTTGTAAAGCCACTGAAATTGCTCTAGAGATTTGTGAAGTGAATGATAACGAAGCGATGTCTCTTAGCATGACTCACAGTTGGTTTAAGCGATTCAAAGACGGCAATTTCGACCTCAAAGACATGCATCTCACCGGCGCTCCATTCAGTTCAATGAGGAGCTACTGAATCAGCTTACTCACGAAGATTCACGCCGATGCCGAGGGAATTTTCAGAGATACTGTAGTGCTTCCACATTACCTTAGAGCACCAAGGAAAGGTTCAAAAATTGAGCTGCCGGGTTCTACAACTACAACAAAAATCAAGGAGCAACGATCTCCGCCGGTTTGCTTGTCCGTTATCGATCGACTCATGAACACAAGCAATTCTTCTACCGAATTGTTACCGGCGACGAAAAATGACGCCTGTACGTCAGTATGAAGCAACACAAAGAATGGGTTAGCCCCGACAGACGGACGACACCGAGAGCAAAACTAGATCTTCTACGTTGAAGAATCATATTGCGCGCATGGAGGGGCCGGGAAGGTTCAAATGGCTCTGAGCACTATGGGACTTAACAGCTATGGTCATCAGTCCCCTAGAGCTTAGAACTACTCAAACCTAACTAACCTAAGGACAGCACACAACACCCAGTCATCACGAGGCAGAGAAAATTCCTGACCCCGCCGGGAATCGAATCCGGGAACCCGTGCGTGGGAAGCGAGAACGCTACCGCACGACCACGAGCTGCGGACGGGGCCGCAAGGTGTGATAGCTTTATCGGAACCATAGAGTGAATACGGAACTTTACATCCACAAAAATGCAGCCCAACAGAAACGACCTGATCGAAGACATGGCGTTCTTCTGCAATACGAGAACGTCCGCCCTCACAGTGACAATATGACCAAGGAAGAGAAACCATACAGACGTTTGACTGTGAAGTGCTGCAACATCCTCCGTGTTCTCTTGACTTGATGCTTTCGGATTTCCATCTGTTTCTATCAATTTTGAATGCAGTGCGTGCCCTTCAGTCTGGATCCGCGCGACCGCTACGGTCGCAGGTTCGAATCCTGCCTCAGGCATGGATGTGTGTGATGTCCTTAGGTTAGTTAGGCTTAAGTAGTTCTAATTTCTATTTGACTGATAACCTCAGATGTCAAGTCCCATAGGGCTCAGAGCCATTTGAACCAGTGCGTGCCGTTTCGTTCAATAATGTCGTGAATTGAAGGCTTGACTGAACAATATCCTCCAGTGGAAGCCAGGTGATATATGCAGTGGAGGCACTGAACAGCTTCTTGAACACTGGGTAGTAATCACAAAACAACAACGATGAATAGACTATTGATTGATTTGTTGTCCACTTATTGTTTATTTTTGTGGAAACCTGAACTAATGCGTAAGCATCTAAACTTACTAGCCAACCCAATAAAAGTATCTCTAATTACTGACTTATTGTTTACTGTACTCTGCGGGTAGATGTATAATATCTGTTGACAACGAACAAAATTAATGGAACACGGAAAATGTTCGCAGTTTCAGTCATGGACATATCTGCAAGATACATTAAGTATCATACCTTTATTTTGTCATGTAAGTTTCCTGCCATGCTTATTTTAATTTGTCCCTAAATAAATAATGTTATTGTATTTATTCCGACATTGTGTTTCTCATTTGTCTCGAATAAAGAATCTGCTGAAAAAGGACGTACTGTGTCTTGTTGAATATGAGATATAGATGTTTATGCTCAGCCACAGGTGCGCGAAGATGAGTTAATTCAAACAAAATGTTTCCTACGGTACAGATCCTGTTACTGGAATTGTCGTCTGTTTTGTGCTCTGGATTTCACTGTCAGCGTCATAAGACCTCGCCTCTGAACTGCTGAATCGATGCTGCATTACAATCGTTTGCCATAAATCCGCTCTGTGGTTTACGTGTGCTATCCACAGTCCGTTTCCGCAAACATAGTTCAAGCGCAAATCTCCTGCATGAAGCTGTCTCCTGTGAAAATGGCTGTCCGTTCGTTTCCACGTCCTGAAAATTAACGACCCTTCTCGATTATACAACACGCACGAGAAATAAGCTGCCCCGTGATCACAGAAGCATTCTATTTGCGTCATTATTTTCTCTTTAAAAAATGAATACCAATTGCATTTCGTCTCATGTTTGTGTCGATAGAGCAACCACAGAAGTTTGTTAGGTGTTCGCTATGCCGTTGTCATGAAGAGGTGTATTACTCGTATGCAGGGTGGTCCATTGATCGTGACCGGGCCAAATATCTCACGAAATAGGCGTCAAACGAAATAACTACAAAGAACGAAACTTGTTTAGCTTGAAGGGGGAAACCAGATGGCGCTATGGTTGGACCGCTAGATGGCGCTGCCATAGGCCAAACGCATATCAACTGGGTTTTTTAAAGTAGGAACCCCATTTATATTACATATTCGTATAGTACGTAAAGAAATATAAATGTTTCAGTTGGACCACTTTTTTCGCTTTATGATAGATGGCGCTGTAACAGTCACAAACATATGGTTTACAATTTTCAAAATGGTTCAAATAGCTCTGAGCACAATGGGACTTAACATCTGAGGTCATCAGTCCCCTAGAACTTACAAATACTTAAACCCAACTAACCTAAGGACATCAAACACATCCATGCCCGAAGCACGACTCGAACCTGCGACCGTAGTGGTCACGCGGTTCCAGACTGAAGCGCCTAGAACCGCTCGGCTCACAGTTTTAGACGAACAGTTACTAACAGGTATGTTTTTTAAATTTAAATACAGAACATATTTACGTTTGAACATTTTATTTCGTTTGTTCCAATGTGGTAAATGTCACTTGGTGAACTTATCATTTCTGAGAACGCATACTGTTACAGCGTGATTACCTGTAAATACCACATTAATGCAATAAATGCTCAAAATGATGGCCGTCAAACTCAGTGCATTTGGCAATACGTGTAACGACATTCTGCTCAACAGCGAGTAGTTAGCCTTCCGTAATTTTCGCACATGCATTGACAATGTGCTGACGCATGTTGGCAGGCGTTGTCGGTGGATCACGATAGCTAATATCCTTCAACTTTCCTCACAGAAAGAAATCCAGGGACGTCAGATCCGGTGAACGTGTGGGCCAATCCACCTGCCATGAAATATGCTTTTCAATACTACTTCGACCGCACGCGAGCTATGTGCCGGACATCCATCATGTTGGAAGTACATCGTCATTCTGTCATGCAGTGAAACATCTTGTAGTAACATCGGTAGAACATTACGTAGGAAATCAGCATACATTGCGCCATTTAGATTGCCATCGATAAAATGGGGGCCAATTACCCTTCCTCCCATAATGCCGCACCATACATTAACCTCCCAAGGTCGCTGATATTCCACTTGTCGCAGCCATCGTGGATTTTCCGTTGCCCAATAGTGCATATTATGCTGGTTTACGTTTCTGCTGTTGGTGAATGACGCTTCGACGCCAAATAGAACACTTGCAAAAAATCTATCATCGTCCCGTAATTTCTCTTGTGCCCAGTGGCAGAACTGTACACGACGTTCAAAGTCGTCGCCATGCACTTCCTGGTGCATAGAAAAATGTAACGGTGCAATCGATGTTGATGTAACATTCTCAGCACCGACGTTTTTGAGATTCCCGATTCTCGCGCAGTGCGTCTGCTACTGATGTGCGGATTAGCCGCGACAGCAGCTAAAACACCTGCTTGGGCATCATCATTTGTTGCAGGTCGTGGTTGACGTTTCACATGTGGCTGAACACTTCCTGTTTCCTTAAATAACGTAACTATCCGGCGAATGGTCCGGACACTTGGATGATGTCGTCCAGGATACCGAGCAGCATACACAGCACACGCCCGTGGGGTATTTTGATCACAATAGCCATACATCAACACGATATCGACCTTTTCCGCAATTGGTAAACGGTTCATTTTTAACACGGGTAATGTATCACGAAGCAAATATCGTCCGCACTGGCGCAATGTTACGTGATACCACGTACTTATACGTTTGTGACTATTAGAGCGCCATCTATCACAAAGCGAAAAAAGTGGTCCAGCTAAAACATTCAGGTTTCTTTACGTGCTACACGAATATGTAATAAAAAATGGGGGTTCTTATTTTTAAAAAACGCAGTTGATATCCGTTTGACCTATGGCAGCGGCATGTAGCGGGCCAACCATGGCGCCACTTGGTTTCCCCCTTCAAGCTAGACGAGTTTCGTTCTTTGTAGTTTTTTCGTTTGACGCTTATTTCGTGAGATTTTTGGCACGGTCACTATCATTGGACCACCCTGTATATGAAAAGCAGTCACTAGTACTCACTTCCCGAATTCAGACAGAGTATATAGTTCTTAATAAAAATCGATCTTCAGTAAATTACATGTATCGCAATTACTAGAAAGAGCTCATGCCTTATTATTTCTCGCACACTCACGAAAATGGGGAATGATGCACTATGAACAGATTTAACGAACACTACTAAACTGTACTCCAGCATTTCCATACGCCTGAGATATGTTGGTTAAAATATTGTCCTTAAGGGATATTATTTTCATTACAGGAAGAGTGTGGTTACTGCAAATGAGGGATGGCGAGAGTTCGTTATGGCTATTGGATGTGGCTAGCCTTTTAGTTGGAGATTACAACATAGCATGCTAGGGGACACGCACTCCCAGTTTAAAAAATGGCTTTGAGCACTATGGGACTCAACGTCGGAGGTCATTAGTCCCCTAGAACTTAGAACTAGTTAAACCTAACTAACCTAAGGACATCACACACATCCATGGCCGAGGCAGGATTCGAACCTGCGACCGTAGCGGTCTCGCGGTTCCAGATTGCAGCGCCTAGAACCGCACGGCCACTTCGGCCGGCACACCCAGTTTATTTCCATCTGTCGCTCTTTGAGAAAGGTTGAATGATTGCCTTGAAGAGACACGCGAAGGCCATACTGAGAGACCGCACGGACAGTTGACTATTGTGCAATTCCTACAGAATTCATGGTGAAATGGACTCAAAGGGAACAGTTTGCCAAGAGGCTTACTGAAGGACTACACTACGACACGATCGTAGCAGTGTTTGACTGGCTTTGATGAGTAGTTACATGACAGCTGAGGTTGCAGGTGACGTGTCACCAAGAATCGGCGGGCAGAAAAGTAATGAAAGTTGGGAAGAGATGTCGAGTAGCAATTCGTCGTTTACAACTGAAAGCGTACATGAGGCAATAGAGACGTGCATGTTGTTGGGCCAAAGAGGACTTGGATACTGAGCGATATTCTGTGGTGTGATGTTCTGTGGTGATGAGCCGGGCTTCTGTTTGTGGCTGGCATGTCAACAAAATCGTGTCCATAGACGACTTCGCGCAAAGTCACAGCAAATAATAATTGTCTTGACCCATACTTCTCTAACTCCTGGATTAAGACATGGGGAACTATTCGATGTGACCACAAGACTGATTTCGAAATAGTCGAAGGGAGGATGAATGTGGTTAGAATAGTAAATCTTGTAGTGATACCTCTCATGTCGAGGATAGCAAACGGTGCATTCTAGCAGAATAATGCAACACCAAACAAACGAGTTCTCACTTGGAACATGTTGAAGAATGAACGGATCCTTCACCAACCTGCCTATTCCCTTGACTTTTCATTTTGATTTGTCGAAGTTAAGAGGAAGACAGCTGCTGGCTGGTTCACATATTTTCTTAATTTTTCTACCTTGTACTTTAAATGTTTGAATAGATCTTTTTTAAGTGGAAATATTGGTACGTTACTGTTCGTCTATTCATGAAAGATATTTAGTACACTGCTACTACCGGGACCAACCTGCGCCACCCATGGATGAATCTGGCCCAGCGGTTGGTGCAAGTGCTCCACCATGATTTTATAATTTCAGTTAACTATGACATTGGTTATTTAGTTGAGAATATATTTAATACAGAATGCTATAGTTTTATGACAAAAACTACAGTCATAAATTGTATCATTGTTATAATGACAGTTTGACAGAAAAGTATGTCCAAAATTTTATCAGTCTCCACCTGATCGCCTGAAAGTATCTTCACTGTTCACTCATAAAAAGACCTTCCACCTAATTTTTCATAAATAGCAGATTTGCCCAGAGCACACAAGATGAGCATTGAATCCATTCATCACCTTGATTGCTGAAGGGAAAATGGTTTAAGACTTTCGATACACTGGGAATCCTCATCCTGATGTTCTTCATCTTGAAGGATCTTCTTAGGAATGCCAACTTTCTTTCTCTGCTTTATCTGAGTTCCATCATGTGATGCAGTTTTACCATTGTCACATTTTAATTTTTTAAATTTCTTCTTACATTACATCTTTTTCTATCAGTCGAGGCTTGCTGTTTGGGTTCTGTCACTGCTGATCTCATGTTGCATCAGGAACATCGCCTCTTTCATTTTTCTTTTTGTGATTTCGAACCATCCGAAAAACAAAACGGCAGAATGACAAACAGTAAACGCCTCACTACATTCGACGCTTTTAACATACCGCTACGGACAAGGTCACTAGCGGATGACATTCGAAGATACATGTACATTTGAGAGTTGAA
Source organism: Schistocerca cancellata (assembly GCF_023864275.1). Classification (NCBI taxonomy): domain Eukaryota; kingdom Metazoa; phylum Arthropoda; class Insecta; order Orthoptera; family Acrididae; genus Schistocerca; species Schistocerca cancellata. The sequence continues at coordinate 444,779,421 of NC_064630.1, forward strand.
AATATATGTACTTCAGTGTCCCAAAAGTAATATTTTCAAAATTGTACCATAATCGCTTTAACTGAATATCTGAACACAATTTACGTGTTTCGGAAGAAAAGAAGAGCAAAAATCAAAATGAAATACATACTGGTTTAAAATTAATACAGGACACAATTAGCTAAAATAAAAACTGCGTTGTATACGATCTAGACATTGATAAAGTCAATTCACCGAAACATCTATCATTCTGAGGACGAAGGGATTTTGGGACAGCTTTGTAAAAGAAGCTACAGAAATAAAAATATCTGGAATGGTTTGCAGCTCAGCAGAGCCTGGGTCCCGGCAATCGCGTGGTTGAAGGAGGGGAGACGGATGCGAGACGAAAATTTTACCGTACTTGGCGAGGAAGAAAGCACAGATGACGTCGTATGCAGTAGGTTGTGTATAACAGCGAGGCCACAGCGAAAGGACAGTCATTTACTACTTGACAAAGGCCGAGGCGAGCTCGGTCGAAGGCTTGTAGGATTTTAATCACCTGAGGCGGCTGGAGGTCGGAGAAGATTTTACTGAAGTTAATGAGGGGTAGTTTGATCGTGTGAGTCGACGTGGCCGTATTTAAGTGTGCCATGATGGCCCATCTGCATACTGAAATTATCTTAGTTACTTTGTGGAAAGGTTTTAAACATATACCGTCGTATATAACGTCAAAATAGTCTTAAATCTTTGGACATTAATGGTTGTTGAAATGGCTCTGAGCACTATGGGACTTAGCATCTGAGGTCATCAGTCCCCTACACGTTAGAACTACATAAACCTAACCAAACTAAGGACATCACACACATCCATGTTCGAGGCAGCATTCGAACCTGCGACCGTAGCAGTCGCGCGGTTCCGGACTGAAGCGCCTAGAACCGCTCGGCCACCGCGCCGACTTTAATGGTTGTACTAACTTTTTTAGTAAAAGTGTTGTCGTAGAGTATACAACAAAGTGTCTTGGTAAGCGTAATTCACTATCACTAACAAGTAAACTTAAAGTGCCTGGCCTTCGTCACTCGACAATTTAAATGCACTGACGCGTTTTTAGAAGAATTGCGGTATTGTTGCCTTCAAGCACCATGGTTGGTGGCGTATTCTAACGACAGTTTAACGAAATAATCGTGCCCCTCTGGTCAGTGTGCCCAGGAAGCCCCTCTTACTTCCGTATCAGCCTCCAGTCAGCAATCCTTATAAAATGGTACGACATGTGTTTCAAGCGCGGCGCGAACTTCCGTGAGACGGAACTGCGAAAACGTTTTCCTCCAAGCAACTACGAATATACTGGTGAGTAAGAGGGTTGCACTTCATAATGATGTTGACGATCGATATCAGTTAGAATGAAAAGGATGTTCTATCTTCCAATTTCCCTTTATGCTAAGAATATCTGTACACAAATTGATAAATATAAGACTGGTGCTTCTTGATGTCTTTCCATTTCCGTCACAGTACGTCTCAGAGATGAGGCAAATGAAGGTATCACTCGACAGTTGTCAGCACAGTCGCTCGATATTCTTGCTTAATATCTACGTCATAGGTTAAAGGCTTAGCCGCTGCACCGCGAAGCTAAAGATAAATTCCGCAAGACACTCTACGCATAGTAGAGGACGCTACTTACTTCAGTACTTGAGCCTCGCGTTCCTACCTTTGCGTTACAGTTGCGTATCGTGGCCTAGATTGACGACTGTCAGCATTCCTGTGTTGTGTTAAAATGATCCAATTTTACTGTGGTATTTAAACGACTAAACTCACCAGCGATGAACCACAAAGTACTTTGATATACACTCCTGGAAATGGAAAAAAGAACACATTGACACCGGTGTGTCAGACCCACCATACTTGCTCCGGACACTGCGAGAGGGCTGTACAAGCAATGATCACACGCACAGCACAGCGGACACACCAGGAACCGCGGTGTTGGCCGTCGAATGGCGCTAGCTGCGCAGCATTTGTGCACCGCCGCCGTCAGTGTCAGCCGGTTTGCGTGGCATACGGAGCTCCATCGCAGTCTTTAACACTGGTAGCATGCCGCGACAGCGTGGACGTGAACCGTATGTGCAGTTGACGGACTTTGAGCGAGGGCGTATAGTGGGCATGCGGGAGGCCGGGTGACCGTACCGCCGAATTGCTCAACACGTGGGGCGTGAGGTCTCCACAGTACATCGATGTTGTCGCCAGTGGTCGGCGGAAGGTGCACGTGCCCGTCGACCTGGGACCGGACCGCAGCGACGCACGGATGCACGCCAAGACCGTAGGACCCTACGCAGTGCCGTAGGGGACCGCACCGCCACTTCCCAGCAAATTAGGGACACTGTTGCTCCTGGGGTATCGGCGAGGACCATTCGCAACCGTCTCCATGAAGCTGGGCTACGGTCCCGCACACCGTTAGGCCGTCTTCCGCTCACGCCCCAACATCGTGCAGCCCGCCTCCAGTGGTGTCGCGACAGGCGTGAATGGAGGGACGAATGGAGACGTGTCGTCTTCAGCGATGAGAGTCGCTTCTGCCTTGGTGCCAATGATGGTCGTATGCGTGTTTGGCGCCGTGCAGGTGAGCGCCACAATCAGGACTGCATACGACCGAGGCACACAGGGCCAACACCCGGCATCATGGTGTGGGGAGCGATCTCCTACACTGGCCGTACACCACTGGTGATCGTCGAGGGGACACTGAATAGTGCACGGTACATCCAAACCGTCATCGAACCCATCGTTCTACCATTCCTAGACCGGCAAGGGAACTTGCTGTTCCAACAGGACAATGCACGTCCGCATGTATCCCGTGCCACCCAGCGTGCTCTAGAAGGTGTAAGTCAACTACCCTGGCAGCAAGATCTCCGGATCTGTCCCCCATTGAGCATGTTTGGGACGGGATGAAGCGTCGTCTCACGCGGTCTGCACGTCCAGCACGAACGCTGGTCCAACTGAGGCGCCAGGTGGAAATGGCATGGCAAGCCGTTCCACAGGACTACATCCAGCATCTCTACGATCGTCTCCATGGGAGAATAGCAGCCTGCATTGCTGCGAAAGGTGGATGTACACTGTACTAGTGCCGACATCGTGCATGCTCTGTTGCCTGTGTCTATGTGCCTGTGGTTCTGTCAGTGTGATCATGTGATGTATCTGACCCCAGGAATGTGTCAATAAAGTTTCCCCTTCCTGGGACAATGAATTCACGGTGTTCTTATTTCAATTTCCAGGAGTGTATTTTCTCTTTTGCACTCAAACAGGTACAGATTCTCCATTTTTGGCAGAACTATTCTTCTTTCTCCTTACGATTATTATCAACAATCTCAATATCATATCTACTCTGATGTGGTTGTTCTTAACAACTGCTGAGTATTGCTGATGCCTGTAATTGATCGAAAACAATAAGACAGGTGGTAATAAGGTATCAATTTTCAGCTAGAGGATATATTAATTTTTTTGTACATTTGCATTCCTGGTACAACTGTGGGTTTGTGAATCTACAGTTCCTTATCTTCAGATCGACAACTTTTCAAAAAATCATTTATAAAACACAATGTCACTATCGTTTACACAAATACGTCGATAAAGGGGAGCTTCGGAGAGCTCCGGACTGCATGCAAAAGAAGACAAGGTAATAAAAAGTTATTCCAGATTGGAGCATGTAGAACCGCTCAAAACTACAAGCTACCGTAGGTCTTACATGCACCGAAGTGGAGTAACACAATCATGAAACGGCAGCCAATGAGTACCGAGTGTGCATGAATCAACTCCTGTGAAGAGCTGGTCGCAAGGACATTTTGAGGCAGTAATGAAAAAAATTGACGATGTGTTAGATGACGATTATTTCGGCTTTAGGTAAGGTAAAGGTACCAGACAAGCATTTCTGACGTTGATGCTGATATTCTAAGGCTAAAGAAAAGTAAAGACACTACCATGGGATATGTCGACCTGGAAGAAGGGGTTTACAACGTAAAATGGTGCAAGATGTTTTAAGTTCTGAGAAAAATAGGGGTAAGTCACAGGGAGAGACGGGTAATATACAATACGTACAAGAGCCAAGAGGGAATAATAAGAGTTCTGGGGTTAAGAAGGGTGTTAGACAGAGAAATACTCTTTTGCCCTAGTGTTCAATCTGTACATCGAAGAAGCAATGATAGATATAAAAGATTGGTTCACTAACGGAATTAAATTTCAAGATGAAATGATATCAAAGTTTGGATTCGCTGATGACATTGCTATCACGAGTAAAAATTAAGGAGAATTACAGGATGTGCTGAATTGAATGAACAGTCTAATGAGTGCCGGATGCGGACTGAAATCGAAGAAAGAAGAAAATAATTAGAAATAGCAAAAATGAAAACAGCGAGAAACTTAAGAGGATTGATGGTCATGAAGTAGATGAAGTAAAGTAGTTCTTCTACCTAGGGAGCAAAGTAACCAAGGACGAACGGAGCAAGGAGGACATCAAGAGCACACTAACACCGCAGAAAGGGAATTTCTGGCCAAGAGAAGTTTATTAGTACCAAACACAGACCTTAATTTGAGGAAGAACTTTCTGATAGTATACGTCTGGGGAACAGCCTTGTATAGTAGAGAAACACGGACTGTGGCAAAATCGGAACAGAAGAGAATCGAAGCATTCGAGATATGATACTGCAGAAGGAGTTGAAAATTAAGTCGACTGATTAAGGGAAGGAATGAAGACGTTCCCCACATAATCGGAGAGGAAAGGAATATTTGTGAATCAATGACAAAGAGTATGGACAGGATGATGGGACAAAAATGCTCAGTTGTGTGTTACATCTTACGGCACTTAACTGCTAAGGACATCAGTCCCTAAGCTTACACACTACTTAACCTAAATTATCCTAAGGACAAACACATGCCCGAGGGAGGACTCGAACCTTCGCCGGGATCAGCCGCACAGTCCATGACTGCAGCGCCTCAGACCACTTGGCTAATCCTGCGAGGCATGATAGGACATCTGCTGAGAGTACAGGGAATGACTTCTATGGTTCTAGAGGAAGCTGTGGAGTGCAAAAACTGCAGAGGTACACAGAGACTTGAGGACGTAGATGAAGAGGTTGTCACTGGAAAGGAATTCATGGTGGATCGCATAACAAAAATAAAAAAAAAAAACCGGAAAGTCATTGATGAATAACTCTAGGAATTTTCGAGACAAAGTGTATATCGTTGCCAAGCTGGAAGCAGAAATTTCGAACTATTACTGCAAAAAAAACACTGCTTTTGAGTAAAATATTTCTTTCTTCATTGGTTTCTCAGTCTGCTATTACTGATCTGCTTGTTTGGATGACTGGCCATTTGTGGTCCTCCTACAACAACAAAAACTGAAAAAAAGAAACTTTTGGTTTCATTATTAACCGAGTGTCCCATTCAGAAATACATGTTGGCTATCTTATTTATTTATTTATTTATTTATTTATGCATTTATTTTACCTGGCAAGATTAGGGCCTTCAGGCCCTCTCTTACACCTAACCAGGCATACTCAGATTCAACAAATTTCAGTTTCTACAGAACATTAAGGACATTAACATGTTATACAGTATTAATGTTACAGAAAAAATTAGAGATTATAAAAGTACTACAATGATAATTATAACAATCAAAAAGTAATTATAATAATCAAGAATAATAATAATAGTAATGACTATGTATAGGAAAGTGAACATATTTTTTCTTTTATGAATGTCAGTCCTATCGCTAGTTGGGAATTTTCTCGTTATATTCTTGCAGCTTGTGAGTTATTCTCATCAAGCAGAGACATAAGACGATAGAATGGGGTGAAAGAGATATAGAAAAGGTGGATAAGTTAGAGGAGGAGAAATAGAATGGTAAAATTCGAAGCTATGATGGAGAGGAGAAAGAAAAAGATGAGAGGGGCACGACAATGGTGGCTATACCGTCCCTAATATGTAAGTCTTGAGTTCCCTCTTGAATGTTAAGTGGTTCTGGATAAGACGCAGATCACAGGGGAGCGCGTTCCATAGTCGTATGGCTGAGATGGCGAATGACACAGAGAAAGATTTTGTGTTATGTAAAGGTACAGCCAAGATGCTAGATGTATCCGATCTAGTATTGCGGTTGTGGAATGATGATAGGTGTTTAATGTGAGAAGATAAGTATTGGGGGCACCAGTGGCTAAGAAATCGTTGAAGTAAGCACATCGTGTGAAGATCGCGTGCCTTATGTGGGCGTATCCAACCTAGCTGGGAGTATGAAGAACTGATATGATCATACAACCGTATATTGCATACGTATCTAACGCAAGCATTCATCACTAGCTCGAGGCATCTCGAATTTTCACTATTTGTGCCGTGTTGAACTACATCACAGTAGTAAAGATTAGGCAAGACTAGTGTTTGGACTAATTTTTGTTTAACATGGGTTGGAAATATTTTTCTAAATTTTTGAATTGCATGTAGGGAGGAGAGCGATTTCCGGCAAGCTGTGACTGTTTGTTCTTCCCAGTTTAGGTGTTCATCCAAGATTATTCCAAGGTCTTTTACTGTTTTTTGGTATGGTAGTTGGGTACCATTGAGGAGTATTTGAGGGACTGTTTCGCGAAAGTACCGACTGATTAGCTTTGGATGAGATATAAGTATGACCTGGGATTTCTTGGGGTTTAGTTTCAGACCTAGGTTCTGTGCCCATCGAGAAACAGAGCAAAGATCTGCGTTCATACTCGCTACTGCGTCAGCAATGTTCTTGGGGCTTGCACTTATGTACAGTTGGATGTCGTCGGCATATAGATGGTAGTTGCAGGAGTGAATCACTGAAGAAATATCATTAATGTACAGTGAGAAGAGTAATGGACCAAGGACGGAGCCTTGGGGAACTCCAGAGCGCATGTTTTTCCATGATGACTTTTCCGACCCACAAATGACTTGTTGACTTCTGTTTTTGAGTTAGCTGTCGAACCAGTGTATAGCGCTGTTTGAGAAATTCAGCTGTTTCATTTTAATTAGTAATATATCAAAGTCAACTGTATCAAAAGCCTTGCTAAAGTCAAGCAGTGTTAGGATGGTAGCTTCACGTCTGTCCATAGCATGTTTAATGTCATCAGTTACTTTGATTAATGCAGTTGCTGTACTATGGTGCTTTCGAAAGCCTGACTGATATTTGTTGTGGATGTTATGAGTTTTGAGGTAATCCGTCAGTTGTTCATGGACGATGTATTCTAGGGCTTTAGATATTGCAGGTAGTATGCTGATCGGCCTGTAATCACCTGGCGACTTAGGGTTGTCAGTCTTGGGTATAGGTTGAATTAAACTTTGCTTCCACTCAGTAGGATATGTACTACTGACAAGAGACAGGTTGAAGATGTCTGTGATAACTGGAGTAATAGTGTCTACGACGTTCTTAATCATGCCAATGCTGACTCCATCATTTCCTACTGCCTCGGAAGAGATTCTCATAATTGCCTTGTGTACTGTGCCAGTAGTTACATGTTTTAGGTAAAACTTGTCTCTCGAGAGATTGATATCTTGGGGCTGGTAATTTGTCGCTGCGTGGCAGTTTATAGCTGTTGAGAAGAAATCATTGAATTCTTCTGCAGACGCTTGATAAACAGCGTCAGATCTTCGCTTCCCTATACCGAAACTGCGCAGCTTTTTCCACAGTGCAGCAGGTTTTGTTATACCGCATACGACAGAGCGGGCATGTCTGATTTTGGCATTCCTCACGCTTTGCTTGGTTCTATTTCGGAGTTTCCTATAAGCTTCGTACGCCTCGGGAGTTGGGTTACGCTTGAAGGCCCTATGTGCAGCATCACGTTTATTCATTAACTGGCGCAATGCAGTGGTGAGCCACGGAGCGGGAGCTCTCTTTACCTTGACAGTGCGTTGAGGAGCATGTTTATCATACAGTGTAATAATTTTGCGACATAATTCCCGAATTTTTCCGTCTAAAGTCGGTTCATTGCTTATATCATGCCAAGGGATGTCTGAGCAATCCTTTTGAAGAGCGTCATGGTTAACATTTTTTAGGTTTCTGTAGGTTACCAGGTGAGATTTTTCTTTGGTAGTATGCACTGAGTAATTTAAGAATATCACGTCGTGAGCAGAGAGTCCTGGAGCGGATGTCTGATTGGCGCGAATTATTTTATCTGGTCGCTTTGTTGCTATTATATCTATGAGTGTATGGCTGTGTGGCGTGTGATGAGTTGGGTCCAGCGGTGTTAAACTCATATCATTGGAGTGGAACAGTCTCCTTAGTTTTTCTGCAGAGGGAGATTTTAACTGTAAGTCGATGTTTGTGTCGCCCATAATGATTATGTGTTCATACAGTGTCACGAGCGAGGACAGGGCAGACTGAAAGGAGGACATAGCACCGACGTTTGGAGGTTTGTAGATTACTCCAATTAGCAGTTTCTGATTTGATGTGTTTATTTCGAGAAACAAGTACTCTGCTTCTCCTTCGCCCTTTGCATCCGATGTGCATAGTACAGTAGGTCTGAGATCAGAGCGAACATAGGCACCCACACCACCTCCGCGTCGTGTTTCACGATCTGCTCTTAGGAGAGAGTAACCATTGATTCGGATAGCGTCGGAAGAAATGTTTGGTTTCAACCAAGTTTCAGAGACGAGGATAACATGGAACAGCGATTGGCAGAACAGGTCACAGAACTCGTCGAAGTGAGCCGTTAGCGACTGCGCGTTCGCGTGGGCCACAAAGAGCCCGTCGCCGGAACCGGTCCGTCCCATTGTGGCCGCCTGTAGGACCGAGCGCGCTCCGTCTACCTGCTGGCCGGAAGAGGGACAAAAGCTGGATTTCGCGGGGGAAGACATGTTTACAGGTGTGTCCAAGGTCGTGACTGACTCAAGCGTCTGTGAGCTAAAGGTGAAAGACAAGCTGGAGGTATCGGAGAAAGGAGCAAAAAGAAAGATGGAAAGTGGCAGTAGTGGTTACGGAAAAGATAATAGTAGTAGTAGTAGTGGTAGTGACGAGGATGAAAATGACAGATATAGAAAGGCGGTTTTAAGGAGATTCCTGTTAATGGACAATGTTAATTCCCGTTTGACTGATAATATGAATATGCATGAGCACTTATGATAGACAAATAAAGAAGCAATATTTATGTGAAACAATTGACTGATTTTAAAGAGAGTACTTATGGTGCTTATAGAAATAACAAAGCAATATTTACGTAAAAAAAATGAAAAAAAGAATAAAAATTAACTTATATTAACAGAGTACAATATGAGACTTTGTGTCTCGCGAGATTTCGCTCAGACTTTCAGATCGGACATGTTCGTCACCGTTTTCCTCCCTCCTTCCGTCTTGACTACGATCCTGCCATCCTGGGTCCATACATTTTGAAGGCCGAACTGTGTGATCGCAGTGTTCAAAACTTTTAGTCTTTCGCGCGTCAGATCTTCCCTCAGGGTAACCCCACTCTTGGCGAGTTTTCTTTTCTGGGCAAACACTTCAGCTCTTTTTCGGTATGACACAAATTTAATTATTATGGGCCTGGGTTTCATGGCACCTGGTATCCTGCGCCCAACACGGTGGCTTCTGTCAATGTCGGTCACGTCGATCTGCACGCCAAGTTTCTCACGCACGAGGCTAATGGCCAGGTCGTCGGTGTTTTCACGATCGTTCTCAGCTACCCCGAACAAGCGCAAGCTGTTCCTTCGCTGATACTGCTCGATTTCATCGGTGGCCGCAGACAGTTTAACTTCTAGGTCGGCGGCTTTTTTCTCTTGTGCGGCCAGGGACTTTTTAAGAGACTGGATTTCGGCGCTGTTGCGCCCGACAGACTCTTGCAGTTTTTCCATGACCGCGGCCGTCACAGAGTCCGTGATGGACTGCACGATTACGTCTAGCGTGTCTTTACTGTGCAGCGCCGCACTCACCTGGGACCGGACGAGCTCCCCGATGTCGGGAAGCGAGGCCTCACCTGCCGCCGGAGACCGGGCGCCCGCGCTGCCTGCGCCCCTGTAGCCTCGCCTGCTGCCGCTTACTCGTGCTCTTCCCATTTTTCACTCACTTATCACTTATCACTTGTGGTAATCAACGGAGAACAACACACCACGGCAAGTAACACTTGTTTAGTCGTATGCACACGTTGTGGACTGCCGCACTTCTCTGTAACACCTTCAATGAGCGGAAAAACTCGCGAGCCAAAGAAACGCGCGTCACTCAGGGTACTGCATTGCTGTTTTTTAATGCCTCTGTTATATTGAAAAATAATGGAATGACATTAAATCTAGTGCGGTTTCTTTGTGAGGCTTTATAAATATCAGAGTAAAATCGCACCAAACGAAGGCCACCATGAGGAAGAATTTAAAGGTTGCGTAGCTTTGATCATGCTGCTTGAACAATTACTTCGAGTAATTTAGCTACTACTGGCAATGTTTACCGTAACAGATATTAGCTGAGTGAAGTTCGGTTAAGTGTACACACTTTCGCACCTGTGTACATTGCGCCTTTATAAGGCAAGGATACATCTATTACTTCATTTCAAATTACTGCAAGAAAAATTAGTGGATTTATACGAATTCATCACCAGGATCACTATTACTTGTGTATAAACTGCCATCATTGTAACAGCCCAAAGCTACGGTTCATTAGTAGATTAACTTGTTTTCACTGGGATGTTTTTGGGCTCTAGTGAGTAAATAGTCTCGTCATAAAGGTTACAAATCTGTGACGCAAGAGTTACTCAATGCAACGGTATTTTTATTTATTTATTTTATTTTCTTTGATAAACTTGCCCGCCCCGCTAACCGCACGGTCTAACTCGCTGCTTCCCGAGCGGGAGGGCATGCCGGTCCCAGACACGATCCGCCCGGCGGATTTCTGTCAAGGTCCAGTGTGCCGGAAAGCCTGTGGATGGTTTTTAAAGGCGGTTTTCCACCTGCCTCGGCGAATACGGGCTGGTTATCCTTATTACGCCTCAGTTATACTCTGTCGACGAATGCTGCACAAACTCTGTCTCCCCGTACGCGTGCACCATAATTACTCTACTACGCAAGCATTTGGGGTTGCACTGGTTTGCTATGAGACGTTCCCGGGGGAGGTCCACTGGGGGCCGAACCGCACAGTAACCCTTGGTTCGGTGTGCGACGACGGTGGGGTGGGTGGACTGCTGTGGCCTGTCGAGGCGCTGTGAACCACTGAGGGCTACAGCGGGACGAAGCCTCTCGGTTGTTTCTTGGTACCCGGTTCAATACACAATACAAAATGGTTCAAATGGCTCTGAGCACTATGCGACTTAACTTCTGAGGTCATCAGTCGCCTAGAACTTATAACTAATTAAACCTAACTAACCGAAGGACATCACACACATCCAAGCCCGAGGCAGGATTCGAACCTGCGACTACACAATACACAATGGACTACCAACTTACCAGAAGTACTAACTTCCCGATTGTCTACAAAACTAAAGGACGAATTTTCATTTGCTTCTCAGAATGATCATAGTTTTGAATTTCTCTTGGAGTGTATCACTAATCCCTGCTCGTTTGACAAACGCTGCTGTGAGAGGTGGTACACTGGTGAAAAATTTGTATGCGTACTCAGAAGGTGATGGGCCTTTTCTCTATGGGAATACCCCGATGCACTTTGAACTAATGCCAACGTAATTCCTACTTCAAGGATATTCCACGTAAGCGCCTTGTTCTAGTCTATCTGAGCTCGAGCTTCGTCGTTATTAACCATAACGTCAACTAGTCGTTAAATACTATTCCTCCACGGTACACCCATTCAATGGAGAAGTACTGTGCTGTGTTAGAAGCAATTGTCAACTGCTGATAGGAAACTAGCTCTTCAAAACAATCTCAGTTCGACGCTTTGTGTCACAAACGGTTCGTTTACGACACAGGGAACTCTACACTGTCAGTGAACAGATTATTGCAACACGAGGAATAACAGTGAGATTAGTGGAACTTCCTGGCAGATTAAAAATGTGTGCCGGACCGAGACTCGAAATCGGGGCCTTTGCCTTTCGCCTCCTCCATTCTAAGCAAAAAACTATTGCGGCTTAATAACGTACTCTGGGCGAAACGAGAACAGTGCAGGCGCAGGACTCATGGGTAATTGCGATAATGCAATACCGGTGTCCCTTCCACTTGCGACAACGTGACTCATATATGTGAGGACGTGCTTTGTTTGTTTGTTGGTTTGTTGGTGGCAGCTTGTTTCATTTTATTTCACTATGGACGCGTGTATTAAAACCGGATCGTGCCATAATAGACACACTTCATGTAATTACGACGAACCTTTCACATCCGGTACCAATGCATCTTGTAATACACCTACAGTTGACTGTGTTAGTTAAGTTAGTGAACTGAAGTCCTTCCAGAAGAAGGCAAAGTTTTGCTTTGTAAATACGATGATGATTATTTGAAATATGGGTTTGTGTTTTCTGGCACAGATCAAGAGCCGCTTCCTCAGTCTGTTGTGTGCTTTGAAGTACTTGCTAACGAGAGTATGAAACCCTCAAAACTGAAAAGACATTTATCAAATAAACATCCAGAATACGCAAGTAAGTCAATCGATTTTTTTCAAAACAAAAAACGAGAATTTTTTAAGTCAAAAGTCAGTGATGACAAAATCGATTTCTTGTGAACAAAATAAGCAGTCTACAGACGCTTCGTATCGACTGTCATTACCGATAGCCAAAAAGCGAAGATCACACAGTAGGAGAGGATATTATTTTACCAGCGGCCAAAATCATATCTGATGCTTTATTTTGCGAAAATGACAAAAGACTAATTGACGAAATACCCCTATCAAAGATAACGGTAAAGAGAAGGGTCGATGAAATGTCAGAGTTTGTAAAACAGTCGATGATCACAGTTTTCAAGTAAAGTGCCTACTTTTCATTTCAATTTTATGAATGTACAGATATAGCCGGCGATCCTATTCTTTTCATTCTTGTTAGGTTTGAATTTGATGGGAGTATAGAAGAAGAAATGCTCTTTTGTAAATGTTTGCCAATGACAACAACAGGCGAAGAAATTTTTAAATGTAATGATGGCTTTATGGTAGAAAATGAAATAGAGTGGACAAATGTGTTGCACTGACGTCTATGCTATATCTGGCGTTTATTCAGGTTTGATTGGCAAAGTTAGGACAGTTGCCCCTAATGTTCAATGGACTCACTGTAGCCTGCACCGAGAGACCCTTGTATGTAAAGGTCTGTCAGAAAGCTTAAAGAAAAATCATTAACGAGCAGTGAAAATAGTGAATTTCATTTAGTCTAGACCTAAAAGTTCAATATAGTTTTCCATACGTTGCGATGAGATGAGCAGTGAGCACAAAACCTTCTCCTGCACTGTGAAGTACGCTGGCTGTCAAGAGGGAAAGGGCTATCAAGATAATTTGAGCTTCGAGATGAGCTAAGATTCTTCCTGTTGGGGCACAAATGTGCAGTTTCTTGGACGTGTTACATGACAAAACTGGATAATACGTCTTTGATATATGGGTGAAATATTCAGTGCTCTTAACATCCTCAATTTATCGCTGCAAGGGAAGGATGTCCACAAGTGATATGTTCAAGAGGAAATAGAAGTAGCTATTAAAAAACTTGAAAGATGGTCCAGTGAAGTGAAGGAGAGCTGTTTTGAAGCATTCCCACTCCTCAATGACATCTTAGAAACACATGGAATCAAAGTTAACGAGGTGGCAGCAGCTGCCCCGAAGGAACATCTTGAAGATCTGACCTCTAGTTTCAGGTACTTATTCTGAAATAATTTTACTGGTAATCACTTAGATTTGAAGTATTCCTTATTACACGTGTTTATAATTTTCGTGTTATTGTTTTCCACCCAATACAGAAAAGTTACAATTAAGTTCAACCACGTCCATTTTCAAACTGGATAGTTAGGTCGTCCCCACACAGCGAATTCAAAAGTATCTGATAGTTTCACGTTAACCCCACAGATAATTGTTCGCTTATTAAAGAGTGTTACTTAGTATTGATTTCTTGTTGTAGGTATCACTTTCCAAGGATTCCTGATGAACTGCTATGGGTAAGAAATCCGTTTGAAGAGGACAACCTTAAAAAGTTAAAACTGTCAGCGTCTGCGGAAGACTCCCTGACAGAAGTATCGCGTAATTCTTCTTTGAAAACTTTATTTCATGAATTTATCCTAATCCCATTTTGGATCAAATTAAAGGGAGAGTATGCAGGGCTTGCAAACATAGCTTTGAAGAAACTAATGGGATTCACAAGTACTTACTTACGTGAACCTGCTTTCTCTAGCGTTTTTTTTTTTTTTTTTTTTTTTAATACAGAAGCAAACTTTGCGTGGAAAACGATTTACGGCGAAAAGTAACAAGCTTCTGTCCAGAAATACGAGGAAGTTTCACTAACACCAAGGCTGATCAATACCGCAAATCTCATTAACTTGACTATTTAATTTTCATGAAATAAAGTTCTTATGTGCCAAAATATTGTTTTTTTTAATTATATTGCCTTCACCATTTTCAAAATTATTACTCAGCAAAGAATTTTTTCATACAATACTAATTTCAGTTTCACATTATATATAATATTTATATTAATATTAACTACCCCACCCCCCATGAACCATGGACCTTGCCGTTGGTGGGGAGGCTTGCGTGCCTCAGCGATACAGATAGCCCTACCGTAGGTACAACCACAACGGAGGGGTATCTGTTGAGAGGCCAGACAAACGTGTGGTTCCTGAAGAGAGCCAGCAGCCTTTTCAGCAGTTGCAAGGGCAACAGTCTGGATGACTGACTGATCTGGCCTTGTAACAATACCCAAAACGACCTTGCTGTGCTGGTACTGCGAATGGCTGAAAGCAAGGGGAAACTACGGCCGTAATTTTTCCCGAGGGCATGCAGCTTTACTGTATGATTAAATGATGATGGCGTCCTCTTGGGTAAAATATTCCGGAGGTAAAATAGTCCCCCATTCGGATCTCCGGGCGGGGACTACTCAAGAAGATGTCGATATCAGGAGAAAGAAAACTGGCGTTCTACGGATCGGAGCGTGGAATGTCAGATCCCTTAATCGGGCAGGTAGGTTAGAAAATTTAAAAAGGGAAATGATAGGTTATAGTTAGATATAGTGGGAATTAGTGAAGTTCGGTGGCAGGAGGAACAAGACTTCTGGTCAGGTGACTACAGGGTTATAAACACAAAATCAAATAAGGGTAATGCAGGAGTAGGTTTAATAATGAATAGGAAAATAGGAATGCGGGTAAGCTACTACAGACAGCATAGTGAACGCATTATTGTGGCCAAGATAGATACAAAGCCCACACCTACTACAGTAGTACAAATTTATATGCCAACTAGCTCTGCAGATGACGAAGAAATTGAAGAAATGTATGATGAAATAAAAGAAATTATTCAGATAGTGATCGAAGATGAAAAGTTAATAGTCATGGGTGACTCGAATTCGAGTGTAGAAAAAGGGAGAGAAGGAAACGTAGTAGGTGAATATGGATTGGGGCTAAGAAATGAAAGAGGAAACCGCCTGGTAGAATTTTGCACAGAGCACAACTTAATCATAGCTAACACTTGGTTTAAGAATCACGATAGAAGGTTGTATACATGGAAGAGCCCTGGAGATTCTAAAAGATATCAGATAGATTATATAATGGTAAGACAGAGATTTAGGAACCAGGTTTTAAATTGTAAGACATTTCCAGGGGCAGATGTGGACTCTGACCACAATCTGTTGGTTATGAACTGTAGATTAAAACTGAAGAAACTGCAAAAAGGTGGGGATTTAAGGAGATGGGACCTGGATAGACTGAAAAAACCAGAGGTTGTACAGAGTTACAGGGAGAGCATAAGGGAACAATTGACAGGAATGGGGGAAAGAAATACAGTAGAAGAAGAATGGGTAGCTTTGAGGGATGAAGTAGTGAAGGCAGCAGAGGATCAAGTAGGTAAAAAGGCGAGGGCTAGTAGAAATCCTTGGGTAACAGAAGAAGTATTGAATTTAATTGATGAAAGGATAAAATATAAAAAAGCAGTAAATGAAGAAGGCAAAAAGGAATACAAACGTCTCAAAAATGAGATCGACAGGAAGTGCAAAATGGCTAAGCATGGCTGGCTAGAGGACAAATGTAAGGATGTAGAGGCTTATCTCACTAGTGGTAAGATAGATACTGCCTACAGGAGAATTAAAGAGACCTTTGGAGATAACAGTACCACTTGTATGAACATCAAGAGTTCAGATGGAAACCCAGTTCTAAGCAAAGAAGGGAAAGCAGAAATGTGGAAGGAGTATATAGAGGGTCTATACAAGGGCGATGTACTTGAGGAGAATATTATGGAGATGGAAGAGGATGTAGATGAAGATGAAATGGGAGATACGATACTGCGTGAAGAGTTTGACAGAGCACTTAAAGACCTGAGTCGAAAGAAGGCCCCGGGAGTAGACAACATTCCATTGGAACTACCGACGGCCTTGGGAGAGCCAGTCCTGACAGAACTCTACCATCTGGTGAGCAAGATGTATGAAACAGGCGAAATACCCTCAGACTTCAAGAAGAATATAATAATTCCAATCCCAAAGAAAGCAGGTGTTGACAGGTGTGAAAATTACCGAACAATCAGTTTAATAAGCCACAGCTGCAAAATACTAACACGAACTCTTTACATCCGAATGGAAAAACTAGTAGAAGCTGACCTCGGGGAAGATCAGTTTGGATTCCGTAGAAATGTTGGAACACGTGAGGCAATACTGACCTTAAGACTTATCTTAGAAGGAAGATTATGGAATGTCAAACCTACGTTTGTAGCATTTGTAGACTTAGAGAAACCTTTTGACAATGTTGACTGGAATACTCTCTTTCAAATTCTAAAGGTAGCAGGGGTAAAATACAGGGAGCGAAAGGCTATTTACAATTTGTACAGAAGCGAGATGGCAGCTATAAGAGTCGAGGGGCATGAAAGGGAAGCAGTGGTTGGGAAGGGAGTGACAGAGTGTTGTAGCCTCTCCCCGATGTTATTCAATCTGTATATTGAGCAAGCAGTGAAGGAAACAAATGAAAAATTCCGAGTAGGTACTAAAATCTATGGAGAAGAAATAAAAACTTTGAGGTTCGCCGATGACATTGTAATTCTGTTAGAGACAGCAAAGGACATGGAAGAGCAGTTGAATGGAATGGACAGTGTCTTGAAAGAAGGATATAAGATGAACATCAACAAAAGCAAGACGAGGATAATAGAATGTAGTCGAACTAAGTCGGGTGATGTTGAGGGAATTAGATTAGGAAATGAGACACTTAAAGTAGTAAAGGAGTTTTGCTATTTGCGGAGCAAAATAACTGATGATGGTCGAAGTAGAGAGGATATAAAATGTAGACTGGCAATGGCAAGGAAAGCGTTTCTGAAGAAGAGAAATTTGTTAATATCGAGTATAGATTTAAGTGTCAGGAAGTCATTTCTGAAAGTATTTGTATGGAGTGTAGCCATATATGGAAGTGAAACATGGACGATAAATAAGAGAATAGAAGCTTTCGAAATTTGGTGCTACAGAAGAATGCTGAAGATTAGATGGGTAGATCACATAACTAATGAGGAAGTATTGAATAGGATTGGGGAGAAGAGAAGTTTGTGGCACAATTTGAACAGAAGAAGGGATCGGTTGGTAGGACATGTTCTGAGGCATCAAGGGATCACCAATTTAGCATTGGAGGGCAGCGTGGAGGGTAAAAATCGTAGAGGGAGACCAAGAGATGAATACACTAAGCAGATTTAGAAGGATGTAGGTTGCAGTAAGTACTGGGAGATGAAGAAGCTTGCACAGGATAGAGTAGCATGGAGAGCTGCATCAAACCAGTCTCAGGACTGAAGACCACAACAACAACAACAACCATATTAACTGGTGCATAGTGATTTCATGTTGTAGTGGTAGAGTGCACATACGTTTACACCGGGTCGCGAAAATGTTTCCAGAAAAATAGTGGGTCGCGTTACAAAGAAGTAGATCATCGTTGGGAGCTTTGCCAACTGCAATACTTATGAACAGAATTAGATACCCAACAATGAGAATTTTCAAGAAGCGAAATAAATTTCCCGTGCGAGTCCGTGATCATTATGAGTATTTTATGAAGTAACGCAAATTAATTTCTAGAAAATGGGCAGTTAGTTAATAGAAGTAAGGTTCCCATGCCTTATTGGATGGTAGTGCCTTTTTATTTTACTGGAATTATTTTGAATTCAGCCTCTCTAGTTTTCGGAGAAGCTATTACTTTTGTACGATAGTGGTGTAGTCATAATGATTTATGTGTTAATGTTGCAGTATAGACAGATGTTATTTGTTGTGCGTATTGATTTCAATTACTTCTGATGAAATACAGCAAAGCTAACTACCGTTGAATCAAGAGAACTGTCCCCGACCTGTATTTTCGTGAGGTACATATTTATTAGAAATAACTAAAACATTTAGTCTCTTTCGAAATTAATAAAGCATTCTATATCATTTTAATTGAAAGTATTCTATTCTTTTCATCGCTACAGTACGAGTAACTAGCGTTGCGTGATGGAATATCTAGCCATATAAGTCCTTTGTACGCGGTTTTGGTGTACAAACCAAACCTGCGGATTAACTTCCAATAACTGGGGAATTAGCGATTGCACCATAGGGACAAGTAGATTCGGTTAGCTCGTATAAATTAAAGGCAGAGCGTGTAATTTCCATTTAAAATGCATGTGACTGATTCGAAGCTCTATCAGCGAGAAAT
The DNA here is from genome assembly GCF_023864275.1 of Schistocerca cancellata. Taxonomy (NCBI): domain Eukaryota; kingdom Metazoa; phylum Arthropoda; class Insecta; order Orthoptera; family Acrididae; genus Schistocerca; species Schistocerca cancellata. Next base: position 444,798,102 of record NC_064630.1, read on the forward strand.
GTTGTTTTGGCCCTCTGTTCCCTTCCAAACAAGTTTGCTACGAATAAATACCAAATCTTACGTACCTGCAGCATTTAGGAATTTTTATTGTGATATACTGAAAAACTTTGACTATATGGCCGAAAGTCAAACAGTATATTTTAGCTTTCTCTTGAAAGACATTTTTAGTGGAAAATACTGACCATTGTAGCAAATATGATAAATGCCTCAGTAGGCTTGAGATCTATTGATTATGGTACAAAATTTTCAAGATTTGAGAGATTCACGACAATGAAACTTAAGAGAAGTTGACAGATTGCTTCATTTTTCATATTATTTTAGCTGATGTCCTTGTCTTTGTGATAGAAAGTCATTTTTCACATGTGACTGTCAACAAAAACTACTTGTATTAATTTTTTATATTTATTAAAATGTTTATGCCAGACCGGGCTCGATCATGATCGGTGGGCTATTCAAGCTTATGCCTGTACCTTATCGCCTGCGACTAGCTAATTAAAGGACTTACTATGTAAACGCAACGTGTGATATGGTTAATAATATTTTACAGCAGCGCAATCTTCGTTAGTTCCTAAAACATACATACAGTCTCTTCTTATAGCTTATTGACAAACCACTGGTCACTGAGACATCTAATATCATTAAATATAACGTGACCCATGTTCTTAACGAAGAAGAGCGTATCGCACACCCAATAAGTAAACTATACAGTATAAAACAAAAGAAGATAAAGTATGACAGTAATTCATATCACCAGGCAAATTGGTGTATCTGAAAAATGTAAGGTTAATCACCAATCGTGTCTGATATCTAAATGTTTCTAGTACACAAATTTGCCTGCTCCTATGATTAAATTTTTTACATTACTTACTTACATTTAACACTGAAATTATGGACAGCGTATTTGATCAACCAAGTAATTTGTAGTGGATCATACTTTAGGTCACATAACATCGATGGACACTCTGTGTGGCAGTGTACTTGTGTGAAATTTGAATGTATTTCAAGTATCAAGCCCACTTTCATTTCATCATCATTAATAATCGGCCATTCAAAATTCATTTTCGGACAAAGACCTCTTCAAGATCACCCATGAATTATTTTTTCTGCTATAGGCCCCCACGTCTACGCTTCAAGTTACCTAACGTTATCTACACACCTACCAATAGCTCGCAATCTTCATATTCTCCTATCCCTTGTGTTCCAGCAAATGTCTACGCCTCTCTGCCATCTGTTGGTCCGGGAATAGGCCCCACCATCCCATATCGCGTTTTCATTACAGTTTTAATTTGCCTCCAACTCCGCTCTGTGTAATAATTCCTGTTTCTCCGAGTAATTTCCATCAAACGCTAATCACTGTGATTGTGGCACCATAGGCAATCATTTACCTGCCTCCAGGGAGGTAGGATCCCCTTCCCTATTCCTCCACTGGGGTAATTCCTGTCTGGCGCGTTCACGTCCTGAGGGTGGGCATCCTACACTTCAGTAGGCTGGTGTGATAGGATGGCTGAGTTCAGGCAGAGACCCAATAGCGTGGCGTATAGCATGGAACTCATGCCCAAGGTTACGGGTGAAGACCTTAATGGCAGCGACGGCAAGGAATAAGATTTCAGAGCGGCGAAGCTGACAAATGAGGCAACCCCCCTTTCTGGGGATTAAATGAGAAGGGAACCACTGCCTTCTGGTGGAGGAGAAACTCCAAAAGCTAAGGGAGGCAACCCCAAAAGAAAATCCTTTCTTGCATGAGGCCTCGGAATGAACCACTCAGGATTGGACCTCACTGCTTCTTCGAGTATCGGTGACCTGATGATATTCATCAGTACAAGAAGATGAAACCAAATGGACAAAAAATAACCTAAATATTGACACCCTTAATAAATTAATCCTCAACGGCAAAATAGCAGAAATGGCAGATGTACTAACAGAGAGAAAGATATTTTGGGATTAAGCGAAATGAACTGGAAGCGAAAAGGTGAGAAGAATTTGGAGGAGGAAAACTGTACTGGAGTGCGAATAAGAAGTTTGGAAGAAATGATGTGGCAAACCTGAGATTCCAAGAAAAAGACTAGAAGTTATCGAGATTTATGCACCTCAAGTGGGATGTAGCGAAGAAGAGAAGATGGACTTTATGAATGAGTTAGACAACCATATAGAGAGTGCTAATATAGTGATGGGAGATTGTAATGTACAGGTAGGCAAAGAAAGAAAGAAATATGAGCGAGAATTGGGATGTTTTGGATATGGAGGCAGAAATGAGGAAGAGGAAAGAATCCTTGATTTGTGCCAGATGAATGGAATGAAAATATCAGACAGCTGGTTTCTGAAGAGAGAAAGTCATCTGACCATCAGATACAGTTGGGATGAAAGAACTAAGAGTGTAATTGATTATGTTCTAGTAGATAGGAAAAGGGAAGAGAAAGTAACAAATGTTAAGGTAGCTCCATGTGTGAGTGCAGATGGCGACAATTGATTACTGGTGGGACGACGGAAAATGAATCAGTGTGTGAAAAATAGAAATCAGAAGGAAGTGATGAGGATACAGGGGTGGTATCTGAAGGAGAGTGAAAGTGCTGAGAAGTATAGAGAATTTATCATACAAAAATTTCCAAAAGAAGATTTCTGCGATGTAGGAAAAGAATGGAATTTGTTCAAAGACACTTCAGTCAGATGTGTTCAGATGTATGTGAAATCTTATTGGACTTAACTGCTGAAGTCATTAGTCCCTAAGCTTACACACTACTTAACCTAAATTGTACTAAGGACAAACACACACACCCATGCCCGAGCTAGAACTCGAACCTCCGCCGCGACAAGCCGCACAGTCCGTGACTGCAGCGCCCTGGACCACTCGGCTAATCCCGCGCGGCACACTTCAGTCGATGCAGCACAAAAAAAAATGTGGTAGAACATCTGGAAAGGAAAAAGTAAGACAGATTAGTTTGTGGGATGATGCTACAATCCAAGCAGTTAGAAGAAAAAATGGAGCATGGAGAGAGTGCGGGAAATATAAAAAAGACGAGGACCATAAAAGATATATAGAGGAAAAGAATTGCAAAGAAATAATGGAAACAGCAAAGAAAAAGGAATGGGAAGAGTTTACAAAAAAACCTGAAGTAGATGTGAAGAGCAATAAGAAAATTTTCTATAAAATGATGAAAAATAAAAGGAAGGCCTCTGATGTACCAGTAAAGATCGAAACAGGGGATGGTACTGTGATTGAAGATCCAGGGAATATAAAAGATCTCTGGAGAGAACATTTTAAGAAACTGGTAAACGCTGAGGAGCAGGTACACGAGGAAACAACAAATAATTGAGAAACCGAGAGAGGTTGAGAAGCAGAATCAGGGCAAATTACACAGGGAGAAATGGAAACAGCTGTGAAGAAGATGAAGGGAGCAAAAGCCCCAAGACCTGATGAAGTGGATATGATAAGAGCAGCAGGTCCAGCAGGAATGCAGTGGCTGCATAGAGTACTGCCAAGTGCGTGGAGAAACAGAACAATACCTGACGATTAGAGAAGGGGAGACATTGTTCCCATCTTCAAAAAAGGCAATAAAAGATTTTGACAAAACTACAGAGGAATAACCCTTATGAGTCACAGAGACAAAATTTTTGAAAGAATTGAACTAAATCGAATAAGTGAAAAGATGGAAACGGAGTGAGGGAAGAACAGCATGGGTCTAGGAAAGCAAGAAGCATGATCGACCTGGTATTATCTATCCGTCAACTGACAGAAAAATATTGGGAGTATAACAAAAGGGTGATAATGGGTTTTATAGACATCGAAAAGGCATATGACTAAGTCAACAGGGAAAGACTCTGGGAAGAAATGAAGAAGATAGGTATAGACAATGGATACATTAATGTAATAAACAGACTGTACAGAGCACACAATTCAATTAAAGAATTAGAACACCATTGGGGAACTCTGAATACTTCAAAACAAGACAAGGAATTAAACAAGGAAGTATTCTATCTCCTGCACTTTTTAATGTTCTGATGGAGAGAATGAATAGGGCAGTTAACGATATAGTTAAAGAAAAAGAGAAAAAAGATGATTTTTGCAGATGATAGTGTAATGTGGGGCGATAAAGAGGTAGATGTATAATTACAACTTGATGCGTGGAAGGAAGTAATCGAAAGGTATGGATTAAGAATAAATAAAGATAAGAATGACGTAATGGTATCTGGAAGACAAAGGATCAATGGGAATATTACTTTGAATGGAGAACCCCTTAAAGTGATAGTGATGGAGGAATAACCAAAGAAATGAGTAGGAGGTTACAGAAGGGAGGCAATTTCTACCAAACAATGGCATAAGGAAGTTTCAGAAAAGGCAAAACTTCTAATGTATAAGAGTTATTACTTCGCTATTGTCACCTGTGCAGGAGAAACATGGACAATGACAGAGAGAGACTGGAGCAGATTGCAAGCGGGGGACATGAAATTTCACTGAGCAGTTAAGGGAAAACAAGAATGGACAGAGTAAGGAATGTAGAAATTAGAAAAGACTTTAAACAAGATAGTATGAGAGAAAAAATCGAAAAAAAGAGATTAAGATGTTATGGGCATGTTAAGAGGTATCGTGGGGAGAGACTTCCCAATATTATGAAATAATGATGGATGGAAAAAGACGTAAAGCAGGCCGCGGTGGTCTAGCGGTTCTAGGCGCTCAGTCCGGAACCGCGCGACTGTTACGGTCGCAGTTTCGAATCCTGCCTCGGGCATGGATGTGTGTGATGTCCTTAGGTTAGTTAGGTTTAAGTAGCTCTAAGTTCTAGGGGACTGATGACCACAGATGTTATGTCCCATAGTGCTCAGAGCCATTTGAACCATTTGAAAAAGACGTAGAGGGCGCCCAAGAAGACGGTGGAAAACGGGAGTGAGAATATCTGTGGAAAGGAGAGGTGTGACCTTGCAGCAAGTGGAGGAAGAAAAGCGGTGGGAGGACCGAGCCAAATGGAGATAACTCGTCAGCACCCAGACTCTGCAGTAGCTGGAGTGGGATGCGGATACACATACTAATCAACACGTAACTTTAAGTCGTTTTCGCACGTCTAACACCCATCGATTAAAAGTGGTAATATACATTGACCGTAAACATTCGTTTTCAGACAAATCTGGAGCTTCGTTTTTGGTTTAATATAAGCACTCAGTGTCGATTTTATTCTTTTTTGACATCTTTTGCTATTCAGCAAAGCTTGTCATGAATTACCAGGAATGCAATAGTTCGTCAACTTGTTCTATGATTTCAGTGTCTATTTTCTACTCGATACGATGTTTTTACGATGTTTTAGTTTTATTACAATTGATATTGTTGTCTAGTTTCAAATTTTCTCTATTAAGTGCTTTCGTTAATTGTTGATGTTATCTCTGTGGAGGGAGACAATATGAAGGCATCCAAAAATATTAGGCAGTTTCTTTTAAAGTTTGCATTATCGCTATGAACACCAGTGGAAGCTATAGATACGTATATTTTTGTCATTATACTAACATCGGTTGACTCGGGGTTTCCTTCTCTAGGGCTTCTAACGTCGTTTATTTGGTTTTTATTTTGAATTTGGAACAAAGCTTTCTCAGATCTATGAATCCTACCGTATCAGTCAAAAAACTATGTAGACTGGATTGGTAAAAAGTAGAGGGAAGTTAAGTTGTTGGTGTTAAAGATTCAGCTTTTCTACTTAGTCTCCCTCTATTTGAGGGCAACGCATGATTGTAATGTTTAAAAGAATAGAAAAAAATTGGTGAAATATTATTACATTGCTCTCCTAACTATCCACTACACAGTGGGTATCATAAAATGCCCTACCCACCTTGCAGGAATGTCAGGTTCTATCAATACTACATTTTATGAACGTATGTATTTTCACTTTCCTATCGCCACTTACTTTGGTTTCCCTACCTCACATCTTCTAAAGTTGTCTCGCAGATCTTGGCCCTATAGGCTTCTTCTCCATACAGGCGCAGGATTCGATGACGGGGACAAAGTACTGTGCTAAATTGAAATGACAGTGTGGGAGAAAATCCAGTGCTACGGAATAAAGTTTTCAAAACATAGGATGTCACTTGATTTTTATTCATTACCATTTAGCGGTACTGAAGGAACGCAAGTAAGAAGCTAATTATGCTCATTCATTAAATCAAATCCTGCGGAAGTTACGTTGAGAGTACCGCAACAAGAGACAATCTACTGCTTCTTAGTATTAAAAGATGTTGAAAACTTAACACGACCGTTCACCAAGGTACTGTTCAACACGGCAAATGATTTTGGTAACTCTTTATACTGTACCGTCGAAAAAACGTGTTGCATTGTTCATATATGATATAAAACGTCTTGTGAGTTGTTACACAAAACATTTTCGGAGGCACTGTTAATTGCGACGAATAACTGTCGACACTTTATTCCACTTGACCGTCCCTATGCGTGTTGTCTCCCTTGTAGCCGGTAGAGGACTCAGTGTGAGTTACGGTAACAGTTTGTTGCCTGCTTATTCAGTGCGCACCTCTGACTGGTCCATTGTCTTCCACCAATAACGAGTAAGTTAAAATGTTCTTCTCACTTAAGTTTTTAATTTAGTTAATAACTTTATGAAATTACTATTAACCTTCTATCACTGCAACTAATGTTGTCGGTATGATTGGAGGAGCATAGCGGTGTCAAAATAATATGTATTAAGTAACAACATTGCACTGCTTCGCGCCAATCTCAGTGGGTGATTCCCGGCTGCCGTGATACACTTACCGCTAACAGGCGAGTATGCATACTCTGGAACCATCTGCCGGAACAGTGCACGGTACCTTCCTCCTACCTTGCTGTTACTGAATGTTATTGAGTGACTGATTTGAAGTAGTAGTAAAAGAAAACTGGAGTATGGGCTGAAAACGTAACATATACTCCACATGTTCATATAACCACGTGAACCTCTCAGAAAAGTGTTTTTTTTTTGGGTTGTTTAGTTCGCGTATCATGTCGGTTTTGTCGTCTAAGCAGTGACTCTTCATGTGACTTACTGCACTTTGTTGTTTTTAGTAGGTTCGTATTGCCACCTGTTACATGTGATGAGTTTTTCTAGAAAATAAGTTTCTACATTTTGCATTTCAGTCAAGCTGTGGCTGGCGTCCACGCGTTGTTGTTTTCACTCAGGAGTCGAGGTATCCGGGACAAATTTTGCACACATTTTTCTCTTCTTCGAGACATTCTGGAGAATGCAGTGGACTCTCAATTTATAGCCGGTCGGTGTGGCTGAGCGGTTCTAGGCGCTTCAGTCTGGAACCGCGCGACCGCTACGGTCGCAGGTTCGAATCCTGCCACGGGCGTGGATGTGTGTGATGTCCTTAGGTTAGTTAGGTTTGAGTAGTTCTAAGTTCTAGGGGACTGATGACCTCAGATGTTAAGTCCCATAGTGCTCAGAGCCATTTGAACCATTTTCAATTTATAGATGTTATCCATTGTGATATCGGACCCAACAATGTCAACCCACTATGGCCACATGTCTATCACTTAACACTGCCTGCTGGCACAATGATTGGTCGAATGCACGTCTGTTGTTCACAGTTGTTAGTTCACGCTGTCACCGTAGTTACCGCGTTGATGCCACACGGCACGAAAAAACTCAGTCTCGGAACTTTTTGGGCAGACGGTCTATACGAAGTAAATTATGTGATAAAAAGTATCCGATCACCAGGCTGAAAATGACTTACAAGTTCGCGGCATCCTCCATCGGTAAAAGTGGAATTCAATATGGTGTTGGCCCAGACTTTGCCTTGATGACAGCTTCCACTCTCGGAGGTATACGTTCAATCAGGTGCTGGAAGGTTTCTTGGGGAATGGCAGCAAATTCTTCACGGAGTGCTGCAGTGAGAAGAGGTATCGACGTCTGTCGGTGAGGCCTGGAACGAAGTTTGCGTTCGAAAACATCCCAAATGTGTTCTATAGGAGTGAGCTCAAGACTCTGTGCAGGCCAGTCCATTACAGGGATATTATTGTCGTGTAACCACTCCGGCACAGGCCAGGCATTATGAACAGGTGCTCGATCGTATTGAAAGATGCAGTCGCCATTCCCGAATTGCTCTTCAACAGTGGGATGCAAGAACGTGCTTAAAACATTAATGTAGGCCTGTGCTGTTATAGCGCCACGGAAAACGAGGGGTGCAAGCCCCCTCCATGAAAAACGCGACCACACCATAACACCACCGCCTCCGAATTTTACTGTTGGCACTACACAGGCTGACAGATGACGTTCATGTGGCATTCGCTATACCCATATCCTGTACCGTGATACGTCACTCCACATAACGTTTTTCCACTTTTCAACCGTCCATTGTTTACGTTCCATACACCAAGCGAAGAATCGTTTGCCATTTACCGGCGTGATGTGTGGCTTATGAGCTGCCGCTCGACCATGAGATCCAAGTTTTCTCACCTCCCGCCTAACTGCCATAGTACTTGCATTGGATCCTGATGCAGTTTGGAATTCCTGTGTGATGGTCTGGATATACGTCTGCCTATTACACATTACGACCCTCTTCACCTATCGTCGGTCTCTGTCAGTCAAGAGACGAGGCCGGCCTGTACGCTTTTGTGCTGTAAGTGTCCGTTCACGTTTCCACTGCACTATCACATTGGAAACAGTGGACCTAGGGGTGTTAAGAAGTGTGGAAATCTCACTTACAGACGTATGACACAAGTGACCCCGAGTCACCTGACCATGTTTGACGTCCGTGAGTGCCGGCCGAAGTGGCCGAGCGGTTCTAGGCGCTCAGTCTGGAACCGCGCGGCGCTACGGTCGCAGGTTCGAATCCTGCTTCGGGCATGAATGTGTGTGATGTCCTTAGGTTAGTTAGGTTTAAGTAGTTCTAAGTTCTAGGGGACTGATGACCACAGCAGTTAAGTCCCATAGTGCTCAGAACCATTTGAACGTCCGTTAGTACCGCGGAACACACCATTCTGCTCTCTCACGATGTCTAATGACTACTGAGGTCGCTGATATGGAGGACCTGGCTGTAGGTGGCAGCACAATGCACCTAATACGAAAAATGTATGTTTTTGGGCATGTCCGGATACTTTTGTTCACATAGTGTAGTAATTCGAACTCATTGCCTGTTTTATTCAAGTCTGTGAGGTACTCTATTACGTTAAACTGATTTGTAAGGTACCTTTTTCCTTTGTCATAAGGCAATGTTGCCATCAGCCAAAAGATTAATTTGAACACAATAGTGGTACACTAGCCATATTAACATGTCTCTTTGGAGGTGGTACGCAGCTCTCTTCCTGTGACCTTTGAGATGACATGACGCACCAGAACCGGGAGACCTACGGTTTAGCGTGGACTCTCAACAACGATCCAGTTCAGCAATTTTCAGATTAGCAGAGATGAACAGAGGAGGGAGGAGCGATAACTGACAGCTTAAATCTGACGACAGTTCAGGGATCGAACCCCAGATTGTAAGAACGGTGCTCAGTTTGCTTTATTAAAATCTGTTATTTTCCTGCACGGTTCGTTAAGAAGTGTCTAGTACCTTATCAAGCCTAACCCGTTAGGAGTTTAAGAAATACAGTAAACACAGCAATGTACCAATTTTTGTAATCTCTCACAGACTTTGTAGAAACATTTTGCAAGTTCCTGTTATAACATTTTGTATCCATATGAAACTATTTTATGTCAAAAATCGTAAAAGGTAAATGTGCTACATAGTGGGAAAGTATGGAAGTATATAGTATAAAGTATAGTATCGAATATATAGTATATAGTATAGAAGTTATGAAAAGAATAGATGAGAAGGAGAGTTATAGAGAAAAAAGTAGGGACAAAAAAAATGATTCAAATGGCTCTGAGCATTATGGGACCTAACATCTGAGGTCATCAGTCCCCTAGAACTTAGAACTACTTAAACCTAACTAACCTAAGGACATCACACAACACCCAGTCATCACGAGGCAGAGAAAATCCCTGACCCCGGCGGGAATCGAACCCGGGAACCTGGGCGTGGGAGGCGAGAACGCTACCGCACGACCACGAGCTGCGGAGATGGGCTGGTTATGGGCTACTCTGTTGCCAAGGCGTTAGCCAAAATTTAGGAAGTACATTTAGAAGAAAATTTCTTTAATGAAATCCGGCGGTTAAGGTCAACATCGTAGCTTCTAGGCGGTATATGGACGACGTCATTGTCATTTTTCATGTCAGTAAGGATCACTTAGCTGAAATGTATAGAGCGCTTAATAGCTAACATCCTAATACTGCAGTTAGTGTCGAATTGACGCGGGAAGGTGTGTTACCCTATTTGGATTTGAAGCTGTCATTTTTTTAATATTTTTTTCATCCGTCTTGTGACTCGTTTGATGCGGTCCGCCACGAATTCCACTCCTTTGCCAACGTCTTCATCTCAGAGTAGCAATTGCAACCTACAACCTCAATTATTTGCTGGATGTATTCCAACCTCTGCCTTCCTCTACAGTTTTTGCCCTCTACAGCTCCCTCTAGTACCATGGAAGGGATTTCGTGATGTCTTAACAGATGTACAATCATCCTGTCTCTTTTCCTCGTCAGTGTTTTCCAAACATTCCTTTCTTCTCCGATTCTGCGCAGAGCATCCTCAATCTTTACCTTATCAGTCCACCTAATTTTCAACATTCATCCGTAGCACCATATATTTAATGATCCGATTGTCTTCTGTTCCAGTTTTCCCATGGTCCATGTTTCACTACCATACAATACTGTGCTCCTGACGTACATTCTCAGAAATTTCTTCCTCAAATTAAGGGCCTTTGTTTGCTACTACCAGACTTCTATTGCCCAGGAATGATCTGTTTGCGAGTGTAAATCTGCTTCTGAAGGTCTCCTTGTTCAGCACGTTATTGGCTATTTTTCTGCCTAGGTTATAGAATTCCTTAACTTCGTCTACTTCGTGACCATCAATCCTGAGCTAAAGTTTCCCACTATTCTCAGTTCTGCTATTTCTCCTTACGTTCGTCTTCCTTCGATTTACTCTCAATTCACATTCTGTACTCATTACATATCTTCCACCTTGAATTTTAATCCCACTCCTGAACCTATCTTTTATTTCCATCATTTCTTCTTCGATGTACAGATTGAAAGTACGGGCGAAAGACTACATCTCTGACTTGCATCCTTTACAATCCGATCACTTCGTTCTTGGTCTTCCACTATTATTATACCCAGGCCTGCCGATGTGACCGCATGGTTCTAGGCGCTTCAGTCTGGAACCGCACTGCTGCTACGGTCGCAGGTTCGAATCCTGCCTCGGGTATGGATGTGTGTGATGCCCTTAGGTTAGTTATGTATAAGTAGTTCTAAGTGTAGGGGACTGATGACCTCAAATGTTAAGTCCCATAGGGCTCAGAGCCATTAGAACCATTTTCTTATTATATCCTCTTGGCTTTTGTTACATATTGTATATTACCCGTATTTCGCCATAGCTTACCCCTATTTTTCTCAGAATGCGTACATCTTACGCCAGTTTACATTGTCTAACGCTTTTTCTAGGTCGACAAATCCTATGATTTGATTTTTGTTTAGTCTTGCTTCCATTATCAACCGCAAAATCAGAATTGCCTCTCTGGTTCCTTTAGCTTTCGTGAAGTCAAACTGATCGTCGTCGTATACACACTCCATTTTTCCATTCTCCTATACGTTATTCTTGTCAGTAACTTGGATGCACGAGCTGTTAAGCTGATCGTGTGATAATTCTCGCCCTGGTCATCTCTTGCGGTCATCGGAATTGTGTGGATGACATTTTCCGGAAGTCTGATGATATGTCGCCTGGCTCTTACATTCTACAAATCAACGTAAATAGTCGTTTTGTTGCTACATCCCCTAATGATTTTAGAAATTCTGTTGTGTTGTTATGTATCCCTTGTGCCTTATTTAATTAGAAGTCCTCCAAATCTGTTTTAAACTCTGATTCTAATGCTGGATCACCTTTCTCTTCTAAACCGACTACTGTTTCTTCTTCTATCACATCAGACAAATCTTCCCCTCATAGAGGCTTTCAGTGTACTATTCCCACCAATTCGCTCTCTCCTTTGCATTTAACAGTGGAATTTCCGTTACACTTTAAATGTTACGACCCTTGCTTTTAATTTCAGAAAATGTTGTTTTGACTTTCCTATATGCTCAGTCAGCCCCCTCGGACATTCATTTGTTTTTCGATTTCTTCACATTTTTAATGCAGCCATTTCGTCTTAGCTTCCCTGCAGTTCTTATTTATTTCATTCCTCAGCGGCTTGTATTCCTGAATTTCCCTGAAAATTTTTGTACTTCCTTCTTTCATCGACCAGTTGAGGTATTTCTTCTGTTATCCATGGTTTCTTCGCATTTCCCTTCTTTGTACCTATGTTTTTCGTTACAACTTGTGTGATTGCCCTTTTTAGAGATGTTCGTTCCTCTTCAACTCTACTGCCTGCTAGTCTAGTCCTTATTATTGTATCTGTAGGCTTAGAGAACTTCAAGCATATCTAGTCATTCATTGGTACTTACGGATGCCATTTCATTGTGTATTGATTCTGCTTGACTAATGTCTTATATTACGCCACTACACATTGTGTTCTGAGTCTGTATCTGTTCCTGGGTATGCCTTACGATCAAATATCTGGTTTTGGAGTCCCTGTCTGACCATGATGTAATGTAACTGAAACCTTCCTGTACCCCCCGGCCTTTTCCATGTATTCAATCCTATCACTGAACTGTTCACAGTAACACATTCCCTGCCCTACCTTCTTATTCATAACGAATCCAACTACCGTTATACCATTTTCTGCTGCTGTTGATATCACTCTATACTCCTCTGACTAGAAATCCTTGTCTTCATTCCATTTCATTTCACTGATGCCTACTATATCTAGATTGAACCAAAGCATTTCCCTTTTCATATTTTGTAGCTTGGGATATTCCACGTCCCGACTCGTAGAACGTTATCTTTCCATTGGTTATTCAATCTTTTTCTGATGGTCACCTCCATCTTGGCAGTCCCCTTCAAGAGATCTGACTGGGGGACTATTCCATAATCTATTTCCAATGAAGAGATCGTCATGACACTTTTTCAGTAACACGCCACGTGTCCTGTGGAGACACGTTATGTGTATTTAAAGCAGTGGTTTCCTTCGGCTTGTGCGCCGGCCGCGGTGGTCTAGCGGTTCTGGCGCTGCAGTCCGGAACCGTGGGACTGCTACGGTCGCAGGTTCGAATCCTTCCTCGGGCATGGGTGTGTGTGATGTCCTTAGGTTAGTTAGGTTTAAGTAGTTCTAAGTTCTAGGGGACTTATGACCTAAGATGTTGAGTCCCATAGTGCTCAGAGCCATTTGAACCTTTGGCTTGTCATCTTTATGCCGTTGATCATTGCTGATTCTTCCGCCTTTAGGGTCAGTTTCCCACCCCAAGGACAAGACAGTGCCCTGAACTTCCGCCCGCTCCTCCGCGCTTTCTGAAAAGGCCATAAACAGAATGTAGGTGAGTTCTTATGCTGGAAGTCTTCCGCCGCCAATGCTGATTATTAATCAAAAATTGAGTGTTAGAAGGTATCGAGCCCACGACCAAGAACTTCTTAATTACAAATCAGGAACTCCATCTCTGGACCACAGGTGCTTACACCTGTCTAGTAAGGAGTATAAAGTTGCTTTAGTTGTTTATTTTAAGCCTGCTGCATCAGATACGCATATTGGTAATGCTTCGGCACATCTCATTGCACATTAGAACAATGCTCAATGTATTGAGCACGACACACACGGAAGACTCACACAGGTTAGTACTATAAATGGGGTAGAGTTTAGAACGCTTCTGAAACATGATGTGGGTGACGAGATGAGAAGTTTTTGTAGGATGTCCTATTACGGTCCTATCTCCAATAACGTCCGCAGGTGGTAGAGATTCTTAAATGTCATACTTGCAGTTTTCATTCAGCAATGGCCAGGGTTTCATACGCCATGAATAACCGCAGGTTTGGTCCTGTCATGATACGGTGTGTACGAGATTAAGTGCCCGCAATGTTGGTGAAACGGGAAGAGGTTTCAGCATCAGATATACAGGGTGAGTCACCTAACGTTACCGCTGGATATATTTCGTAAACCACATCAAGTACTGACGAACCGATTCCACAGACCGAACGTGAGGAGAGGGGGCTAGTGTAATTGTTTAATACAAACCATACAAAAATGCACGGAAGTATGTTTTTTAACACAAACCTACTTTTTTTAATGGAACCACGTTAATTTTGTTAGCACATCTCAACATATAAACAAATACGTAATCAGTGCCGTTTGTTGCATTGTAAAATGTTAATTACATCCGGAGATATTCTAACCTAAAGTTGACGCTTGACAGGATGTTCTACGGGCGTTTCATAGGACGTGGAGGACGCATAAATTGGCCAGCCCGTTCTCTTGATCTTACACCTCTGGACTTCTTTCTGTGGGGTACGTTAAAGGAGAATGTGTACCGTGATGTGCCTACAACCCCAGAGGATATGAAACAACGTATTGTGGCAGCCTGCGGCGACATTACACCAGATGTATTGCGGCGTGTACGACATTCATTAGCCGGCCGAAGTGGCAGTGTGGTTAAAGGCGCTGCAGTCTGGAACCGCAAGACCGCTACGGTCGCAGGTTCGAATCCTGCCTCGGGCATGGATGTTTGTGATGTCCTTAGGTTAGTTAGGTTTAACTAGTTCTAAGTTGTAGGGGACTAATGACCTCAGCAGTTGAGTCTCATAGTGCTCAGAGCCATTTTTTCGACATTCATTACGCCAGAGATTGCAATTGTTTGCAGCAAATGATGGCCACCACATTGAACATCTGTTGGCCTGACATGTCGGGACACACTCTATTCCACTCCGTGATTGAAAACGGAAACCACGTGTGTACGTGTACCTCACCCCTCATGGTAACGTACATGTGCGTCAGTGAAAAAGACCAATAAAAAGATGTTAGCATGTGGACGTAATGTGCTGTTCCAAGTCTCTTCTGTACCTAAGGTCCATCACCGTTCCCTTTGGATCCCTACGTAATTCGGTGCTCTCCGATACACACGATCGAACAGCGGAGGAGTGGTACTCAGGCGTCAACTTTAGGTTACAATATCTCCGGATGTAATTAACATTTTACAATGCAACAAACGGCACTGATTACGTATTTGTTTATATGTTCAGATGTGCTAACAAAACTAACGGGGTTCCATTTAAAAAAACGTAGGTTTGTGTTAAAAAACATACTTCCGTGCATTTTTTATGGTATGTATTAACCAATTACACTAGCCCCTCTCCACACGTTCGGTCTGTGGAATTGATTGGTCAGTATTTGATGTGGTTTACGAAATATATCCAGCGGTAACGTTAGGTGACTCACCCTGTATAAGGAGCACGGTGCAGTCCATAGATCAAGGTCAGTTCTGTCTTTTAATCTAGAATTCAACAACGTTAGTTCGCGCGGCATTATGGAAAATCTAAGTATTCTGCATGTACAGCCAGAAGCCCCGACACTTAACATGTAACAAGAAATTGGGGTTATGAAACGTAAAAGTAATCTCCCTGAGAAGACACAAGGATAAGTTTAGTTACAGCACAGGGGTATGCTTAATAACTACAGCCAGTGCTTTCAGGTTATTGCAGCTTACTAAAATTAATCAGCATGTTCCAATTACAAAAAACAAAAATGGTTCAAATGGCTCTGAGCACTATGGGACTTAACATCTGACGTCATCAGTACCCTATAACTTAGAACTACTTAAACCTAACCAACCTAAGGACATCACACACATCCATGCCAGAGGCAGGATTCGAGCCTGTGACCGTAGCGGTCGCGCGGTTCCAGGCTGAAGCGCCTAGAACCGCTCGGCCACACCGGTCGGCTTCCAAATAGAGAGTGTCTTTACATCGAGGTGACAAAAGGCATGGGATAGCAATATGCACATATTTAGATAGCGATAGTATCGCGTACTCATGGTATAAAGTGGCGGTTCACTGAAAAAGCAGTAATTTTTCCTACGTAATTTGAATGAAACTGTTTCCGAAGTGATTATGGCTGCTCAGAGGGAACTGACAGACTCTGAACGTGGAGTGGTAGTTCGATCTTGACACGTGACACATTCCATCTCGGAAATCGTTGGAGAACTCCTTACTCAGAGTTTTTTTTTTTTTTTTTTGTCATCAGTCTTCTGTCTGGTTTGATGCTGCCCGCCACGAATTCCTCTCATGAGCCAACCTTTTCATCTCAGACATACACGGTGTCGGAAGTGTACCGAGAATACCAAATTTCAGACACTACCTGTTACTAAGGACAGCACAGTGGCCGACGGCTTTCAATTAACGACCGGGAGCAGTGGCATTTGTATAGAATCATCGGTGCTACCAGACAAGCAGTAAAAATTCAGTTCACAGTTATATTCATTGGAGTTAACTTGACATTCTTCTCTCACCACTTCACTGCGTGAAATAACCACAGAAATCAATGTCGGGCGTACGGCTAACGTATCCGTTAGGACAGTGTGGCATAATTTGGCGTTAATGTGACATGGAAGCAGAAGAACGACGCGGGTGACTTTACTGACAGAACGACATCACCTGCAGCACTTCTCCTGAGATCGTGACCTCATTGGTTGGACCCTATACAGCAGTAAATCTTGGGCCTGGTCAGATGAGGCCGATTTCAGTTGGTAAGAACTGACGTTAAGGTTCGAGTGTGGCGCAGACCCCACAAAGTCATTGATCCAGGTTGTCAACAAGGCACTGAGCAAGGTGGTGGTAGCTCCATAATGGCGTGGGCTGTGTTTACATGTTAAAGACAAGGTCCCCGGGTCAAACTGAACCGATTATTGTCTTGAAATGGATATGTTTGGCTACTTGGAGACGATTTTCCCACATTCATGAACTTTACTTGCCTAAATAACGAAGTAATGTCAGCGGGCAACAGTTGATCGCAGCTGCAATTCACGAGAATTGGAGTGAATTATTTGGCCACCCAGATTGCCCGACATGAATCTCGTTGAATATTTATGGGACATAATCGAGGTGTCAGATCGCCTACAATATTCTGGAATGGCGACACTGCCGCAATTATTGACGGCTATAGGGGCAGAATGGCTCAATGTTTCTGCAAGGTACTTCCAACGACTTGTTGAGTCCACGCCACGTTGAGTTGTTGCCCTACGCCGGGCAGAAGGAGGCGTGACACGATATCAGGAGGCATGCCATGACTTTTGCCACCTCAGTGTATATCATTCGTTTACAGCTACTTCCTGTGTTTTATCGCTTTGCCTACGCCAAGTTTCTTCTTCCATGAAGCTTACGCTGGGATATCTTGGCTCTCTGTTGGCACCACAGTAGTTTGCTATAGTCTAATGCTAACTTTATGGTTAAACTGGGTTCTACAGTTTCGAAATTCTGTTATTAATTACGAAGGGCTGGAGCTGTTGTACCCGCAGCACGTTTACGGGCTCTCTTATTGGAGGCTACTAAGTTTTTTATTGAATTATTACCGCTGATTTTAATATTTTGGTTTTATTTTGGATTTCATTGATGTGGCCAATGCCGCTGAGAGTAATGTTCCTTAAAAATCTGTCATTGCAGTGTCTATTGTATGGCTATTCTTAAAGTGATTAATATTCCTTTAACTCAGCTGCGTTTTACTGTAATTGCTGTTAGGCTATAAATGTTAGGTCTTAAAAATCTTTGTATAGGTAAAAATTAGTGACAGTTTGGGACTATGCTTTCTAAGCGTGCTATATGAATATCTGAATGGCATTAGAGGAATTACGGCAATTTACTTTGGTTGCTTCCGGATGGCTGGTTTGCAATGTATTCTCCTGCAAATGCGGTAATCTGTAATTAGTTCCTCGTCAGTACATGAGAGAAGTTAGCTTCCACTGTAGAGAATACTAGTTAGTGGTTGTTACGTTAATGCAAATTTTGACCGTCCGATGGCGTCAGTAGTCCGCTCGCTTACATGAAGAGTACCCTGGCACTTCCCCCGGCATTCCAACTTTGGGTTGTGTTTGTGGAGGAGGAGATTAGAGTTTAGCGTCCTGTCGACAGGGAGCTCATCAGAGACGGAGCAGATGCTCGGATTACGGAAGGACGTCAGCCGTGCCCTATTCCAACGAACCAACCCGGCATTTGACTGGAGCGATTTTGAGAAATCACGGAAAACCTAGATCTGAATGGCTGTACGAGTATTTGAACCGTAGTCCTTTAGAATGCGAGGCCAGTGTGCTAACCACGACGCCACATCGCTGGCTGATTGTACTTGATACTGGTCTGATGGGTGTGTACGCAGCACTGATGTGCAGAAAATTTTACTTAGGGTGTTACACTGTGTATTGACACAGACGCAGATGAACATGGCTGCAGGTGCGCATCCTATGTAACCCCCCCCCCCCCACCTTTTTAGACGTTTCAATCTATCTTCATGCTGATCCTTGTTCGGCACACCTTTAAGGCCGTTAATACTTTATTTGATTCAACGTTGGTTTTCACTCTTTTAATTGGAGACCTTTGTCCTTTACGGTAGGTATTTTTGGCGAGAGGCATTCTGGCGGGCCTAGGATTGAAGATAATACCTTGTTTTACGACACGTACCAGGCGTACACTATTTGAACGTACTTTAACCTTTTTTCAACTTTGTTATGCATCCTTCATGGGTCCACCTTCTAATGTGCATACAGGTTTATTTTTCTAATACCTTCTGTTGTTGCCGTTTAGTTTTTTTTTCTCGCAACAAGTGATGAAGAGTAGGCGGAAGTTTAAGAGGCTAGGCAGCAGGAATCATTGCGCAAGGTAGTGGGATACGGAAGTACGAAGGAATGAAGAGAAACGCAAGAAGTTCTCAGAAGCTATAAATTGCTAATAATAGCCCAGTAAGCAGTTCAGTTGAAGAGGAATGGAAATTTGTAATACAATGAGGTGACAAAAGTCGTGGGACACCTCCTAATATCGTGTCGAGCCTCATTTTTCCCGGTGTAGTGCAGCAACTTGACGTAGCGGATACTCAACAAGTCGTTGGAAGTCCCTTCCAGAAATATTGAGCCATGCTGCCCCTATAGCCATTCATAATTGCGAAAGTGTTGCCGTTCCAGAATGTTGTGGACGAACTGACCTCATTATGACCAATAAATATTCAACGGGATTCAAGTCGGGCGATCTGGGTGGCCAAACCTTTCTCTCGAATTCTCCGGAATGTTCTTGAAACCAGTTGCGATCAATTGTGGCCTGGTGACATTACGTGGTTGTTTAGGCACATAAAATCCATAAATGGCTGAAAATGGTCTACAAGTAGCCGAAAATGTCCATTTCAAGACAATGGTCGGTTCAGAGCGACGCGAGGATCTTGTCTGTCTTATGTAAACACAGCCTACACTACTACGAAGCCACCAGCGCTTTGCACAATGCCTTGTTGCCAGCCTGGGACCATGGCTTCGGAGGGTGAGTGCCACACTCGAACCCTAACATCAGTTCTTACCAACTGAAATCGGGACTCATCTGACCAGGCCTCAGTTTTCCAGTTGTATAGGGTCCAACCAATAAGTGCACGTCCTCAGGAGAGATGATGCAGGTGATTTCGAGGAAAGTCACCCGTGTCTTTCGTCTGCATCCATATCACAATAACGCCAAATTATCCCACGCTTTCCTAACGGATACGTTCGCCGTACGCCCCACGTTTAATTTCTGTGGTTATTTCACGCAACATTGCTTGCCTGTTACCAACGACAACTCTGCAAAAACGCCGCTGCTCTCGACATTTAACTGAAAGTCGTCGTCCATTGCGTTGTCCGCAGTGAGAGTTAATGTCTAAAATTTGGTATTCTCCGTGCATTTTTGACACTGTGTATCTCGGAATATGGAATTCCCTAACGATTTCCGAAATGGAATGTGTCATGCGTCTAGCTCCAACTACGACTCCACGTTCAGAGTCTGTCAATGCCCTTCGTGCGGCCACAATCACGTTGGATACCTTTTCACATAAATGCTCCAAATGGCTCTGAGCACTATGGGACTTAACATCTGTGGTCATCAGTCCCTTAGAACTTAGAACTACTTAAACCTAACTAACCTAAGGACATCACACAACACCCAGTCATCACGAGGCAGAGAAAATCACTGACCCCGCCGGGAGTGGAACCCGGGAACCCGGGCGCGGGAAGCGAGAACGCTACCGCACGACCACGAGCTGCTTTTCACATAAATCATCTGAGTACAAATAACAGCTCCGCCAAAAATTACCCTTTTACACGTTCAGTACGCGATACTACCGCATATCTGTATATAATTATCCCATGATTTTGGTCACCTCAGCATAAGGGGAGCCACAGAAGTTGGAAACAAAACCGTAGGTACAAAGATCGCAGCTGTGACGAAACAGTGGATAAGTGTAGATATGCTTCAATTGACTGACCTAAGAAGAATGTACACAAATGTTCAGGTAAATTCAGGAATACTGAAAGAGATGACGCTTATGAACTAAATTGGAATTTCAGGAGAAACTAAGGCGAAATTTCTGCATGAGAAGTGTGAAGAAACCGAAAAAGAAATGATTGTCAGAAGAACAGATTCAGCGTATAGCAAAGCCAAAACAACCTTTGATGAAATTAAGAGGAAGGGCGGTAACATTAAGGGTGCAATGGGAATTCCACTGTTTAATTCAGAGGAGAGAGAGGATAAGTGAGAAAATTGAAGGCCTTGAGAGAGGGAGGGCTTGTCTGATGACGTGACAGAAGAAACAAAAGTCGACAATGAAGAAATGAGGTATCGAGTATTAGAATCAGGATTTAAAAGCGCTTTGGAAGACTTGAGATCAAATAAGGGAGAATTACACCGGGATTTCTAAAATCGCTGGGGGTAGTAGCTGCAAAACGGCTGTCACTTTGCTGTGTGGAATGTTTCAGACTGGCGATATGCCATCAGACTTTCCGGAGAAACACCATTAACACAATTCCGAAGATAGCAGGAGCAGGCACGTTTAAGAATTATCGCACAATCAGCTCAGCAGCTCCAGAATGAGATTCTCACTCTGCAGTGAAGTGTGCGCTGATATGAAACTTCCTGACAGATTAAAGCTGTGTGCCGGACCGAGATGCAAACTCGGGACCCTTGCCTTTCGCGGGCAAGTGCTCTACCAGCTAAACAGCTGATGCATCCAAGTTGATGACAAGAATAATATACAGGAGAATGGAAAAGAAAACCTAAGATCTGTTAGATGACGATCATTTTGGCTTTAGGAAAGTTATTGGCACCAGAGAGGCAGTTTTTACATTGCGGATGATAAAGGAAGAACCATTGAGAAAGAATCATGAGGCGCTCATGGGATTTTTCGACCCTGAAATTGCGTTCGATAATGTAAAATTGGTGAAGGATGTTCGAAATTCAAAGAAAAATTAAGTGGGCTATAGGGAGCGACGGGAATCTACGAGGGCAGTTCAATAAGTAAAGCAACACATTTTTTTTTCTCGGCCAATTTTGGTTGAAAAAACCGGAAATTTCTTGTGGAATATTTTCAAACATTCCCGCTTCGTCTCGTATAGTTTCATTGACTTCCGACAGGCGGCAGCGCTGTATGGAGCTGTTAAAATGGCGTCTGTAAAGGATGTGCGTTGCAAACAGCGGGCAGTGATCGAGTTTCTTTTGGCGGAAAACCAGGGCATCTCAGATATTCATAGGCGCTTGCAGAATGTCTACGGTGATCTGGCAGTGGACAAAAGCACGGTGAGTCGTTGGGCAAAGCGTGTGTCATCATCGCCGCAAGGTCAAGCAAGACTGTCTGATCTCCCGCGTGCGGGCCGGCCGTGCACGGCTGTGACTCCTGCAATGGCGGAGCGTGCGAACACACTCGTTCGAGATGATCGACGGATCACCATCAAACAACTCAGTGCTCAACTTGACATCTCTGTTGGTAGTGCTGTCACAATTGTTCACCAGTTGGGATATTCAAAGGTTTGTTCCCGCTGGGTCCCTCGTTGTCTAACCGAACACCATAAAGAGCAAAGGAGAACCATCTGTGCGGAAGTGCTTGCTCGTCATGTGGCTGAGGGTGACAATTTCTTGTCAAAGATTGTTACAGGCGATGAAACATGGGTTCATCACCTCGAACCTGAAACAAAACGGCAATCAATGGAGTGGTGTCACACCCACTCCCCTACCAAGAAAAAGTTTAAAGCCATACCCTCAGCCGGTAAAGTCATGGTTACAGTCTTCTGGGACGCTGAAGGGGTTATTCTGTTCGATGTCCTTCCCCATGGTCAAACGATCAACTCTGAAGTGTATTGTGCTACTCTTCAGAAATTGAAGAAACGACTTCAGCGTGTTCGTAGGCACAAAAATCTGAACGAACTTTTCCTTCTTCATGACAACGCAAGACCTCACATAAGTCTTCGCACCCGAGAGGAGCTCACAAAACTTCAGTGGACTGTTCTTCCTCATGCACCCTACAGCCCCCATCTCGCACCGTCGGATTTCCATATGTTTGGCCCAATGAAGGACGCAATCCGTGGGAGGCACTACGCAGATGATGAAGAAGTTATTGATGCAGTACGACGTTGGCTCCGACATCGACCAGTGGAATGGTACCGTGCAGGCATACAGGCCCTCATTTCAAGGTGGCGTAAGGCCGTAGCATTGAATGGAGATTACGTTGAAAAATAGTGTTGTGTAGCTAAAAGATTGGGGAATAACCTGGTGTGTTTCAATGCTGAATAAAACAACCCCTGTTTCAGAAAAAAAATGTGTTGCATTACTTATTGAACTGCCCTCGTACAACATTTACAAGAAACAAAAAGGAACCAGCAAGAGTCGAAGGCCAAGAAAGAAGTGCACGGATTTAAAACATTACATTTAAGACTGAGATGTAGTCTTTCACCCCTACTCTTCAATCTGTACATTGAAGTAGCAATGACGGTAATAAAAGGAAGGTTCAAGAGTGAGATTCAAATTCAGTACAAAATTATATCAATGAAAAGAGTCGCTAATGACACTGCTATCCTCATGGAAGGTGAAGAAGAATTACAGGAGCAGTTGAATGCGATTAACAATCAAACGAGTACAGAATACCAAGGCAGCAAAATAATCCATTATGGACCGAGCAAGGAGGACATAAAAAGCAGACTAGCACTGGCAGAAAGACCATTCCTGGAACTGAGAAATGTCATAGTTTTACTTGTAGACTTTAATTTGCAGAGGAAATTTCTGGGAATGTACGTTTGGAACATAGCATCGTATGGTAATGAGACATGGATTGTGGGAAAACTGGAACAGAAGAGAACAGAAGCCTTTGAGATGTGATGCTACAGACGAATGTTTAAAATTAGGTGGACTGATAAGATAAGAAATGGGGAGGTTGTCCTCAGAATCGGCGATTGGTTCAAAATGGTTCAAATGGCTCTGAGCACTATGGGACTTAACTTCTAAGGTCATCAGTCTCCTAGAACTTAGAACTACTTAAACCTAACTAACCTAAGGAGATCACACACATCCATGCCCGAGGCAGGATTCGAACCTGCGACCGTAGCGGCCGCGCGGTTCCAGACCGTAGCGCCTTTAACCGCTTGGCCACCACGGCCGGCTCGGCGATTGGTGAAACTTACGGAAAACACTAACAAGAAAAAACCGACAGGGTGAGAAGACATCTGTTAAGACATCAGGGAATATTTTCCGCGGTACTAGAAGTTTTTGACGTCAAATCTGTAGAGGAAGACAGAGACTGGACTACATCCACCAAATAATTGAGGACGTAGATTGTAATAGTATCTCTGAGCTGAGAAGGTTGTCTCTGAAGAATATTCGTTGCGTTTCGCAACAAATCGGTCAGAAGAGTGACGACTCAAAAAGAGAGAGAGAGAGAGAGAGAGAGAGAGAGACAAAGATGAGGATAGGTGTTATTATTTGTTTATAATTTTACAGATGCACCGGAAGACGGGCACAAGCTCTGAAGCGGGTTTGTGCTTCCATTTGAGAAATAAATAATTTTTTACAGCTGACTTTTCAAACTGATTTTATCATTGGTGATGAATAACAACGGCCGTGGATGTTCCGTGGCTGCTTGTGCTGAGTGCAATCGCGTTGGCAGCTCCAGCTGATCTGCTGGAGTTCTTGTTCTCGCCATCAGCTGTTATATGGCCGCTTTATGGGTTGGGCATCAAATTCTTACATGGTACGTAACTTTGACCCAGAAACCCACTTTCTGGTGCTCACCTGACACTGCTTGTGTGCTGTCTTAATGTTACTCCTTCATAAAGTTCGTTTACTTTCGTAGTATCCTTGACACATATTACGTTAACGAAATTCCACAACCATGACTGCATGTTCAATTATGTTTCTAGTATTATTTATCTGAAAATCTGGCCCTCTCCTGACTACGCCCACAAGAGATTTTCTTGTTTTTTTTGAGCTATTCTTACATGTTACACACTTTGGCATTTACATAAATATCTTGATTAAATAACTGTCTCCTGACATATATAATCGTAAACATTCCTAAAATGCTGAAGTTATCGCATAAATCAGTTGAGTATATACCCATATCTTTAAAGATATTCATAATCTGCATTTCAGGCATCCTCACTCACATCTTGTAACACAGTTATCAAAGTTATCTATAATGATCTTCTCTAACTTCATCTGTTTTTACTTAATGTGCTTCTGTATGTCTATGCTCTTTGAAGTAACAGCGATGTCAATGTTTATTATTTATGATAACTTAAGTAATTGTAATTAATTTATGGATGTAATTCCAAAAGTAATGTGCTGTGAAAAATGTGAATAGCTAAATATCTAATTATAATACTGGTTCACGCACAGGGAAAGTAGGCTTGTAATCACGTAAAACTTCGAAGAAAGTCTCTCCGCGACGGAGCTGGCTAGGCGGGAATAGAAAAGATGGGAGTGGCGGTCGTACTGTGAGGCATCTGTGTGGTATGAGTCAGTAGGTGGCTAGCAGGCGATAGATGCGTATCTTGTGAACTGAAAGAGGCGAGAAGAACTGCAAGATTATATAATACAGCCGCGAATGCAGAAGTAATGCGGCTAACTATTCATGGGATACTCTGGATAGCTCTGTACTACGAAAATCCGGTGCTACGAAGAGAATTCTCGGTGCTTGTTGCACAGGAAGTGCCATGAATTCTTTCGCCTCCTTTTCTGTATAGCACGATAGATCGACGTTGCCACCACCTTCATCTCAGTTTATCAGCTGAGTACTGTGTAACTGCATGGACCAGTTATGTGGCTTCGTTTTCAATAATAATTTTGTGTTCAGTAAACTCTGTGTTGAGCCACCGTATTTTACCCTTAGTCATTTATCTAGACAGGGTCCTATCCAAAGTGCGACGTTGAATCCAAGTATTCTGTTTTACTGATCCGAAAAGCAAATATTTCTCTTAACTAATGTTAAGAAACTTTGTGGAGTTTCAAAGTACATAATTATTTAGAGACCATAAGTTTTGAAATACTTCATGTAGTTTTCATAAATGTACAGTTAAAGCAATCAATTCAAAGATTCTTTTGATTGAAATAATAGTGTTTACTGTTTCATGTATAATGTAGTTAACAGTGCTTCCAATTATTGTGTTGTGACCAAAGTGTTCACCCACGATCTGAATCTACCGATAAAATAGTTCCTGGGTACCTACTCTAATTGTGGACCCAAATTTAAATGTTATAGCACAGTAACAGCAATCAAGAATAAGTAACAGGCTACAGTGATTTAAGCTGTACTATGAGAATATCCAGGTGCCACGTATTGCATTTGAGTTAAAGATTATAAGGCCTTGAATATACCTTGAGAATACAAATAATAGCCAATTACTTCACAACTGTTTCAATAGTAGTAATTTCCTACAGTTAACTGACAAAGGAACCTCTTGTCCACTTCAGCAGTGCTACACCATTAATAAGCATTTAGCTGTAATTATCAATGTCTTCCATTGGTACATTACTTGCTAAACTGTGCTGCTGGTTTGTATCTTATCAGCAAAACAGAAGTTTAGTATTAAGTAAACTTAACCGACATAGTTAACTTTCTTTATGAATCATGCTAGTACTAGGTACAGCTTTGCGTAATTAGGATGGCGATCGTTTTTTTAAATTAATTACAGTTTGGTTGATTATTAGTAGAGCCTAGGTTCGATTCCCGTTTAACTTGCTACGGCTTCCTTCCATAAGAATTCTTTAGGTGAAGAAAATTAGTCTGATAACTTACTGTTGTACATCGTCACGGCGACAAAATTAAAAACCCTTTCACAGGGATAACATTACCGGAATATTAGTATTTGAATTGTAGTCGGAATTTCTTTTCTCTGCATCTTATGAGTGTATGATTACTTTAAATTATGAAGTGATTAGGAGTGCCACAGCATTTACTGTTTCTATATCCACACATATTACATAAATGAGTGTACATGTAGTTATGTATGGTCCACATTTCCTCCTAAACCGCGTGGTCCGATTTCCACCAAACTTAGTAA
The DNA here is from genome assembly GCF_023864275.1 of Schistocerca cancellata. Lineage (NCBI taxonomy): Eukaryota > Metazoa > Arthropoda > Insecta > Orthoptera > Acrididae > Schistocerca > Schistocerca cancellata. Next base: position 444,824,552 of record NC_064630.1, read on the forward strand.
ACCTGTCACTTACTGTCTGGAATAAATCGCTGTGTGGATAAGAACCATACCTATCGCAGGGGTGGGGTTAGGGGTGAGAAAGAAACGTTGCTCATGACGTACGAATACTCATACTTTATTCATCTATCATTTGAGGATGAAAGAACTTAGAGACTTGCAACAAACCTTACATATAATTTCAAAAACCCTTTTGGAACGTTATCTCACTGACAACACGCACAAAATGATGAAAGAAAAAATGTTTGTCGCTTACTACATGGCCGCATTTGGCACAACGTTTTCAGTTATTGCTTTTTTGTTATTAACTCTATTTTAAGACATTTTAATTTATTACTTCTTTACTATTAATTATTTTCGCAACATATTTTTAATAAAGTATCCACATTTGCCGTTGAACGTGCGTGCAAAATTATACCACCTTATGACTTATAGATTAGGAGATATGACATCATAAACACTGAAAATCGTTAAAAACTGCCGCATTATGCATGACGTTTAATTTTCTTACTACTCATAACTACCTCTATTCGCAAAACATTTCACAAACGGTATCTACACATGTTCTTGACTGTACCTAAAAAATTATATCATTGTACCATGCATAGTTCAGACGATGTGACGTCATAAATGTTGAGCTGTATGAAAACGAAACTGTTGGACAAAATTAACTAGAGATGCAGGTCAACTGTCTGCACAAAGATGTGTGAAATATGTTAAATATTTACGAAAAATATGTGTCTCGTGTGCGATCACAGGCAAATAAAGGGGTAAAAAGCTCCTCCGAAAACCCTGGATCGATATCAATCGAACTTTTACACATAGTACCTACTACTTGGAAAGAAATATTGTGGGGGCAACAAGCAGCAAGCTCTTGCTGATGTGGGGGTAATAACGTCGAGAGAAAAGGGATTCGAAGGAGATAGACATACAGCAGGAAGCCGGAAATGGACACAGATAGGAGGGAAGAAGAGATGGACACAGTTAGGAAGGAATAAGAGATGGACACCGATAGGAAGGAAGAAGAGATGGACACAGATAGGAGAGAAGAAGAGATGGACACAGGTAGGAGAGAATAAGAGATGGACAGCTTGGAGGAGGAAATGCACAGAAAGAGGTGAGGAGGAGCTGTACAAAGAGAAAGTAGAAAAGGGGGAAGAGATAGACGACGAGAGGGGGAGGACGATATGGACAGAAAAAGGAAAGTGATGGACAGGGAGAGGGGGAGAAGGAGATGGACAGAGAGAGGTGGAGGAGGAAATGTACTGTGAGAGGGGGAAGAACAGATGTACAAAAGTGGGAATAGGAGATCAAGGTTGGATAAGGATAGGAGGGAGGAGGAGATACGGGAGAAGGAGGAGATAAGTGAGGGACGAGGAGATAGAGGGGGGAGGAGACTTACTTAAAGGGCGGAAGGAGATGGATAGAGAGGTGAAGGAGCAGGTTGACAGAGGGGGTACAGGAAGTGGACAGAGAGAGAGAGGAAGAGGTGGATACAGAAAGGGGGAAGGAGGAAAGGGACCGATAGAAGATTGTAATAAACACACAGGCACTAAATGGCGGGTACTCAGATAGTTATTCAATAAAATCAGATTTATTTTTAGTTCCCTTTGGTCGCAACCTAGTCCATTTTCTGCTTGTACGAGAAAGTTTTTCAGGCGAAATGGATCCACCTCGGCAATTTCTACTACCGTATGACCTTAATCATTTCTGGTAGATTATATATATATATATATACATTTCCACTGAGAAAGCTTTCTTTACACTTTATGTGTTACTTTCGCATTAGAAGCCCTCATGATTATTTTGTAATTGGACGTACTGCCTTTTATGAGCTTCTGTAACGCTTCCTAGATATAATTTACATCGTCATCAGAGTACAGCCATGAAGCTGTATAATTTAGATGATCCCCACTCAGTTGCTGTTCTTATTTCTAAACATGTCCTGTTATATCGTCTAAATTTCATTTATTCATTCTCCCCCCCCCCCCCCCCAATGACAGCCGGCCGGGGTGGCAGCGGCTCTCGGCGCCACAGTCTGGATCCGTGCAACCTCTACAGTCGCAGGTTCGAATCCTGCCTCGGGAATGGATGTGTGTGATGTCCTTAGGTTAGTTAGGTATAAGTAGTTCTAAGTTCTAGGGGACTGATGACTTCAGAAGTTAAGTCCCATGGTGCTCAGAGCCATTTGAACCACCATGACACCAGTAGAACACCGTTGTGCCTCTCCAAAACATTGGAGGAATGGAACCTATCCTCCAATCACCGCCATATTCGCTAACGATGGTCTTCCAGACTAGCGTAGAACCCTGAACTAACAATGAATGCAATTCCAGCCCATTCATCAGCAGTCCGTAATTTCCAGTCACGGCACCACTCCAAACACAGCCGTTAGTGTTGTGGTGTTAGTGGCAGTCTACGCACGGGCGGTAATTCCCTAGTCTAGTCTCTCACCAGTGGTGCTGCAGGACATATAATGTTGCACGGAGCCCATTTCTTGTGAGCATATGCCAGGCACAGATGTGAATTGGCTACAATGTGCTTAGTGCACAATATTGCAATTCTCATTTGTGATGGTTACATGTGGTCAACCGGAAACTGACGATGAGTATGTCTCCTTTCACATTACCATGCAATTTGACATTGGGCTACTGACACACACGAATGCCCCTCAAACCTAGTTATTGCACAATTCAACCAACTGGCCAAGCACAGATCCACAATGAGCCCTCTTTCGAACTGTGCCAGCTGCTGATAACGCTTTTGCACACAAGTATGTGGTATATCCGGAACCTTAAAGGGGTAATTGACTTTGTTGACGATCCGTAAATGACCATCCGGCCCACTAATAGCACTAAACGTGAACAACACTAACGCAATCTGGTCAGTATCTCCAAACGAAATGCTGCCTCCTCTCTCGTATTAAACAAACTTTTTCCATGGGGTTGAACTGCAATTACAACGGTCAGTATATACTGGCAAGTGTAGCCCACTTAGTGGTGCCGTTACGACCATGCAGAAAACATGAAGTAGTAAATTATGTGACGTGTTTGTAGGAGGACTGTTCAGCGCAGAGAAATGACAACTAACACACCGATGTGTGTGCATACAGAGTGTTTATGAATGAATAGCGGGCTTTTAACGCTTTATAATACACTCCTGGAAATTGAAATAAGAACACCGTGAATTCATTGTCCCAGGAAGGGGAAACTTTATTGACACATTCCTGGGGTCAGATACATCACATGATCACACTGACAGAACCACAGGCACATAGACACAGGCAACAGAGCATGCACAATGTCGGCACTAGTACAGTGTATATCCACCTTTCGCAGCAATGCAGGCTGCTATTCTCCCATGGAGACGATCGTAGAGATGCTGGATGTAGTCCTGTGGAACGGCTTGCCATGCCATTTCCACCTGGCGCCTCAGTTGGACCAGCGTTCGTGCTGGACGTGCAGACCGCGTGAGACGACGCTTCATCCAGTCCCAAACATGCTCAATGGGGGACAGATCCGGAGATCTTGCTGGCCAGGGTAGTTGACTTACACCTTCTAGAGCACGTTGGGTGGCACGGGATACATGCGGACGTGCATTGTCCTGTTGGAACAGCAAGTTCCCTTGCCGGTCTAGGAATGGTAGAACGATGGGTTCGATGACGGTTTGGATGTACCGTGCACTATTCAGTGTCCCCTCGACGATCACCAGTGGTGTACGGCCAGTGTAGGAGATCGCTCCCCACACCATGATGCCGGGTGTTGGCCCTGTGTGCCTCGGTCGTATGCAGTCCTGATTGTGGCGCTCACCTGCACGGCGCCAAACACGCATACGACCATCATTGGCACCAAGGCAGAAGCGACTCTCGTCGCTGAAGACGACACGTCTCCATTCGTCCCTCCATTCACGCCTGTCGCGACACCACTGGAGGCGGGCTGCACGATGTTGGGGCGTGAGTGGAAGACGGCCTAACGGTGTGCGGGACCGTAGCCCAGCTTCATGGAGACGGTTGTGAATGGTCCTCGCCGATACCCCAGGAGCAACAGTGTCCCTAATTTGCTGGGAAGTGGCGGTGCGGTCCCCTACGGCACTGCGTAGGATCCTACGGTCTTGGCGTGCATCCGTGCGTCGCTGCGGTCCGGTCCCAGATCGACGGGCACGTGCACCTTCCGCCGACACTGGCGACAACATCGATGTACTGTGGAGACCTCACGCCCCACGTGTTGAGCAATTCGGCGGTACGTCCACCCGGCCTCCCGCATGCCCACTATACGCCCTCGCTCAAAGTCCGTCAACTGCACATACGGTTCACGTCCACGCTGTCGCGGCATGCTACCAGTGTTAAAGACTGCGATGGAGCTCCGTATGCCACGGCAAACTGGCTGACACTGACGGCGGCAGTGCACGAATGCTGCGCAGCTAGCGCCATTCGACGGCCAACACCGCGGTTCCTGGTGTGTCCGCTGTGCCGTGCGTGTGATCATTGCTTGTACAGCCCTCTCGCAGTGTCCGGAGCAAGTATGGTGGGTCTGACACACCGGTGTCAATGTGTTCTTTTTTCCATTTCCAGGAGTGTAATTATATGGAAACCTTAATTGTCTGAAAGTGAGAGTCTGGGGCACTGAAACTCCTGACTAAATTGTGGCGCATGAAAGATATTGACCGAAGGTTAATGTAGGTTAGTGTCTTGTGTGCAATGTCACACATGAAGCTGTATGGGCTGACTTTCTTTTATGAGGAGATTGTGACAGATTTCTCTTTCCTTGATACGTTTCCAGCTGTGGTTGTTTTCACAACTGAGTACCTTATTCCGAGAGTTCCATTTCCAATAAGTCGGGGCATCCCGGCAGTGGAGCATCGATGCTTGTCGCGACGAACTTGCGCATCGCTGCATTGATGGTGAAGATGAATCAGCTCTGTTTCCTTGTTCCCCCCTCACTCCCGCCTCCAAGAACAGTGGTCTGACCTAGCACTTTGTGACTTTTTCCTCTGTGGATGCATTATGGTCGGGGCTTACGTGTCCGCGCTGCCAAGATCACTGGAACAGCTCAGAGAACGTATCAATGCTACTGAGATATCACTCGGCAGGAGTTGCTACGTAAGGTATGGAAACAACTTGACTACCGCCTGTGCGTGTGTTGTGTTGTGTGACCTGAGAGGCATTCATAGAACATTTTTAGAGTGCAAAATACAACCTTGGTTAGATAACAGTGCTATTCTTACATCCATCATATGTACGCCTCACACTCTGGAAAGCACAGAGGTTTGAAAACGAATGAGTCATTTGTAATAGCCCTGTGTATTTAAGCCATGTGTGGGCAGCGTAGCTGCGAGTGTGCTCTGTTGTTACGATGCAGATAGCAGAGTAACAGGGAGTCGAATATTACCTAACAGAAGATTTTGACTTCTCCGACGAGTTAAAATGTGTTCTACTGTACAGACTGTCTCAACTGTGTCTCTTGACAACTGTTCCTTTTTTTTTATATAGAAACGTTTTTCTTTGCTTTAATTCTCTTCATCCTTTTTATCCTTTCTCCATTCGACTCTATGTATATCAAGTTGGTACGAGCATTTTTAACAGTTTATTTCCATAAGATGAATGCATTGAAAACTGAACTTAAAAAAAAAATCACAGAGTACATCCAGTAAACGGAGAAAGGAAGAAATTAAGGTAACAAACTGACACAAAAATGTTGAAAACTATTTCATTCGTTCTCAAAAACTGCGCCACAATAATTAATCTGGGACCACTGTTGGTGACAGAATGCCCAGTGTTTAAAAAAAAAAAAAAAGTGGTGATCAGGGGAACTGGTAAGATAGAATTTGTTCTCGTGCAAGAAGCTGAAGAGAGTGATAATTTATACCGATGTATAAAAACGTACCAATATAATAATGGAATAATGGATGAACTCAATCATTTTGCGGACTGGACAGGAGTAATGTTTTACTATACAACACCGAGGTTTGGATGCAAAGTCCAGATGAGAAATCACTTTCAAAAGGCAGACAGTGTAGATAACAAGTGAACATCTTGCTTGAGTTGTTTATACTATTTTAAGTTGATGTATATACTTTAAGCTTTGCAACGTACTGTAGAGGATGTATCAACCACTGCAATAAAACCATGGTTTCGTTGATGAGATTTTACTACAACTGCTGCTATTTTATCTTAGTCACCTAATTAATGCTATTCTCTAAAATGAAGGTCCTATTCTCTTGTCACTACTAATATAATGACAAAAGATTTCCCCAGATTCTTTTCTTTGTGTTCTAATACCGTGCTGCGGCGGACAAAAGTCGAGATAATTTAGAGCATAAATGGGAAGAGCGTTTTTAAAGAAACCTTTAATTAAACCCATGCGTTGGAGGAAAAACAGTCCGCTGTATGAACCAACCTTTGTTCATAAGAGCAGCATTTAGGTGGTGAATGCTATATTAAAGAGATAACGCAAAGACCCTGATGTAATATTCTCCAGAAGTCGTGATCGCGCTTCATTAGTACTCAGGAGCATTGAATTATTACCTTGCGATATCAAGCTGCCGGTGACTATTATGTATCATATAACAAAAAAAAAAAAAAAAAACAGAAATCGTCTTTTCTTAAAGATAGGTAACAGAACTGTACGTTGTGATATTCAGTTAATATCTAATAGTACTTTTGATACGTTTAACTTTTTCTCTAATTCTTCAGGAGGGAACACGGATCACACCGGTGTCAATGTGTTCTTTTTTCCATTTCCAGGAGTGTATTACGGGAATGCTAATTACGTATCGTAATACATAACGAAGACGTCTAAGTCCATTATTTCCAGGAGAATGTGTCCATATGCTTCTGGCAAGAGTGCAGGGAATTTTACATTTCTAAGATCATCTTGGGTGAGCCTTAAATATTTACTGTTTGGACGAGATTCATAACATGTGGTGCTAGGAACCCCTTTTTTGCATGCATAATGGCACCTACTAACTGCTCATATTCTGTAATTAAATATATAAATAATGAGGCTACTAGTAATTGTGTCATCTGTTAATTGATGCTGATGTACGTGGCTATTCTCTTTATTCCTCCATCTGTCGTCTTTAGTGAGTACGTACTGAACTGGTCCGACTTATTCCTACCAATCTTTAATATTCACTCGTTGCTCTCTACATACTCCATCGTGTGACGCAGCCCAGACAATGTTCCTCATCATAAGGTAACTTCTTCCTTTGATAGTTTTAACAGACTTTCTAGTCGCACTTGCATTGTATCGATGAGTGTTTTCTAATATGTATCATCTGCTTCGTCCACACTTCTGAGTAGGATTTTTCTGACTTCGCCAGTGAAAGTGAAAATTCCCCTCTTGGATTTGGAACTACGTTTGGTTAATTGCTATATTAAAACTTAGGATGTTCTAATGTGTTTTTATTACTATCAACTCCATTACTTAGAAGGTTGGTTTCTGTTACACTGTTATTTAATTTACCTAATCTCTCTCTGCACCACTGGACAACCATGTTTCCTACTCATGGCACTTTATACAATTTCTCCACAACTGTTCTCAAGTTTACATACGTCACAGTTTTCCATGCAGTATTCATGATCTCTACTTGGCTCTGATGATGGTAGTAAGTTCCATGAGAGTCTTCTATCCTTCGGTTTTCCACTGCAGCTTCATGTGATTCGGCACTCAGCCACCTGCTTAGCAGGATCAGTGTCCATGAGATCTGCTTCGCCTGAACCACGGTCCAAGTAAAAAAGGTTTCGCTGTCGTATTACCTCCTCTCAGCTATTATACTCGTGTATGTACTTTCTCCTCGTTATTTCTAGACATTTTAATTATAACGCTTGGCAGGTCTACTGCCATCATTTCATATTGTCCCCGAAATTAGGCTTATAGTTTCTTAGAACCTCCTCCACCATATAAAAGAATCTTATCACGTCATAAATACCGTTAGGATCTCCATCTTGTCACAGTGAGCATTACTGATTTCATTCCATTTCCTTATCTTCCTTGTGCTACTAGGTATGCTTCTTGCATCCTAGTTCGCTACTGATAATCATATTCCTCACAATTATATCCAATAGCCCACCCCTCTTTGTGTAGGGTCACTGGTATGTTTATTGTAGTCCCAAACATTAACACAAACATCGTGTACCCACTGCTGCTATGTGGAGTTGTATTTATAAAAAAAGTTACTTAGTGGCACCCATAGATTCCAATTGCTATGGACATATTTGTGGTCTGGATCTTCTGGAACCTTCATAATTTGCACGCCCTCTTCTCCTAAAAAATTCGATACCTTGGCAGTCAACATTACTGATGGAATTCTATGCCTCAGTGAAATTTTTTCACGAAATTTCTCCGCTGCTGTCTCGGTATCGTGTCTCTCGATTCGTACTGCTACTGTAAACTTGCTCAGGTCATTTTGGAACTTCAGGATATATCGATTGTCCACCGGTGTTTACCTTATGGTGCTACAAAGTCAATGTTAAATTTCTGAAGACTGTTGTTACTGTGTATGTAATTTCTAGCTACATATTTTTCCCTCTCTGCGTGAATTTATTCGTTTGGAATTTCTCGTACCTGCTGATGTATTATTCTACATTGATTTTAATGCCTGTCCACTGCTTATAATGCTTCATTTGGTCTAAGGTCTTTTGCATCCCTTCATGTCGACCTAACACTTTGCCATTTCCTTGATGACTTTACCTCCCTACTAATGTTCTCATTTTCTTTCTCTGGTCATCATTTTAGC